>NC_052150.1:231818504-231883806 GCF_902713615.1 Scyliorhinus canicula | reverse complement strand
TGTATGTTGCCTCCCTGGTGCTCGGGTCAGGGATGTCTCAGATCGGCTGCAGGACATACTGAAGGGGGAGGGTGACCGCCAGTTGTCATGGTGCATATAGGCACCAACGATATAGGTAAAAAAAAGGATGACGCCAACAATCAGAATTTAGGGAGTTAGGAGATAAGTTAAAAAGTAGGACCTGAGGACCTCAGGATTGCTACCAGTGCCACGGGACAGTCAGAGTAGAAATTCAAGAATAGTCAGAATGAATACGTGGCTTGAGAGATGGTGCAGGAGGGAGGGGTCCAGCTTTTTGGGACATTGGAACCGGTTCTGGGGGCGGTGGGACCATTACAAACCGGATGGTCTACACCTGGGCAGGACTGGAACCAATGTCCTAGGGGGTGCTTTTGCTAACACTGTTGGGGAGGTTTTAAACTAATGTGGCAGAGGGATGGGAACCAGATTAGGAAGTTAGAGGTCAGTAAAGAGGCAGCAACTAAAGCCAGTAAGATACTAGATAATGAACTCCATGTGACTAAGGGGAAGAGTAGACAGGGAAGAGATGATGAACGCAAAGTGAGAGGGAATGGACTGAGTTAGTGAGAGGGAGTGAGAGGGAATGGACTGAGTGAGAGGGAGTGAGAGGGAGTGAGAGGGAGTGGACTGAGTGAGTGAGAGGGAGTGAGAGGGAATAGACTGAGTGAGAGGGAGTGAGAGGGAGTGGACTGAGTGAGTGAGAGGGAGTGAGAGGGAATGGACTGAGTGAGTGAGAGGGAGTGAGAGGGAATGGACTGAGTGAGAGGGGAGTGAGAGGGAGTGAGAGGGAATGGACTGAGTGAGTGAGAGGGAGTGAGAGGGAATGGACTGAGTGAGTGAGGGAGTGAGAGGGAGTGAGAGGGAATGGACTGAGTGAGTGAGAGGGAGTGAGAGTGAATGGACTGAGTGAGTGAGAGGGAGTGAGAGGGAATGGACTGAGTGAGTGAGAGGGAATGAGAGGGAATGGACTGAGTGAGTGAGAGGGAATGAGAGGGAGTGAGAGGGAGTGAGAGGGAATGGACTGAGTGAGAGGGAGTGAGAGGGAGTGAGAGGGAGTGAGAGTGAGTGGGTGAAGGAGTGAGAGGGAATGGACTGAGTGAGTGAGGGAATGAGAGGGAATGGACTGAGTGAGTGAGAGGGAGTGAGAGGGAATGGACTGAGTGAGTGAGGGAGTGAGAGGGAATGGACTGAGTGAGTGAGAGGGAGTGAGAGGGATGGACTGAGTGAGTGAGAGGGAATGAGAGGGAGTGAGAGGGAATGGACTGAGTGAGTGAGGGAGTGAGAGGGAATGGACTGATTGAGTGAGAGGGAGAGAGAGGGAATGGCCTGAGTGAGTGAGAGGGAGTGAGAGGGAATGGGCTGAGTGAGTGAAGGAGTGAGAGGGAGTGAGAGGGAATGGACTGAGTGAGTGAGGGAGTGAGAGGGAATGGACTGAGGGAGTGAGAGGGAGTGAGAGGGAATGGACTGAGTGAGAGGGAGTGAGAGGGAATGGACTGAGGGAGTGAGGGAGTGAGAGGGAATGGACTGAGGGAGTGAGAGGGAGTGAGAGGGAATGGACTGAGTGAGAGGGAGTGAGAGGGAATGGACTGAGGGAGCGAGAGGGAATGGACTGAGTGAGTGAGGGAGTGAGAGGGAATGGACTGAGTGAGTGAGGGAGTGAGAGGGAGTGAGACGGAGTGAGAGGGAATGGACTGAGTGAGTGAGGGAGTGAGAGGGAGTGAGAGGGAATGGACTGAGTGAGTGAGGGAGTGAGAGGGTATGGACTGAGGGAGTGAGAGGGAGTGAGAGGGAGTGTGAGGGAATGGACTGAGTGAGTGAGAGGGAGTGAGAGGGAATGGACTGAGTGAGAGGGAGTGAGAGGGAATGGATTGAGTGAGTGAGAGGGAGTGTGAGGGAATGGACTGAGTGAGTGAGGGGAGTGAGAGGGAGTGAGAGGGAATGGACTGAGTGAGTGAGGGAGTGAGAGGGAGTGAGAGGGAATGGACTGAGTGAGTGAGGGAGTGAGAGGGAATGGACTGAGGGAGTGAGAGGGAGTGAGAGGGAGTGCTAGGGAATGGACTGAGTGAGTTATAGGGAGTTGAGAGGGCAATGGACTGAGTGAGAGGGAGTGAGAGGGAATGTATTGAGTGAGTGGAGAGGGAGTGTGAGGGAATGACTGAGTGAGTGAGGGATTGAGAGAGGGAGTGAGAGGGGAATGGACTGAGTGAGTGAGGGAGTGAGAGGGTATGGGACTGAGGGGATGAGAGGAGTGAGAGGGAGTGCGAGGGAATGGACTGAGTGAGTGAGAGGTGAGTGAGAGGGAATGGACTGAGTGAGTGAGAGGGAATGGACTGAGGGAGTGAGGGAGTGAGAGGGAATGGACTGAGGGAGTGAGAGGGAGTGAGAGGGAATGGACTGAGTGAGAGGGAGTGAGAGGGAATGGACTGAGGGAGCGGGAGGGAATGGACTGAGTGAGTGAGGGAGTGAGAGGAATGGACTGAGTGAGTGAGGGAGTGAGAGGGAGTGAGACGGAGTGAGAGGGAATGGACTGAGTGAGTGAGGAAGTGAGAGGGAGTGAGAGGGAATGGACTGAGTGAGTGAGTGCGTGAGAGGGTATGGACTGAGGGAGTGAGAGGGAGTGAGAGGGAGTGCGAGGGAATGGACTGAGTGAGTGAGAGGGAGTGAGAGGGAATGGACTGAGTGAGTGAGAGGGAGTGAGAGGGAATGGACTGAGTGAGTGAGAGGGAATGGACTGAGTGAGTGAGAGGGAGTGAGAGGGAATTGACTGAGGGAGTGAGAGGGAGTGAGAGGGAATGGGACTGAGGGAGTGAGAGGGAATGGACTGAGTGAGTGAGAGGGAGTGAGAGTGAGTGAGAGGGAGTGGGATGGAATGGACTGAATGAGTGAGGGAGTGAGAGGGAGTGAGAGGGAGTGAGAGGGAGTGAGAGGGAGTGAGAGGGAATGGACTGAGTGAGTGAAGGAGTGAGAGGGAATGGACTGAGTGAGTGAGGGAGTGAGAGGAAATGGACTGAGGGAGTGAGAGGGAATGGACTGAGTGAGTGAGGGAGTGAGAGGGAATGGACTGAGGGAGTGAGAGGGAATGGACTGAGTGAGTGAGAGGGAGTGAGAGGGAGTGAGAGGGAATGGACTGAGTGAGTGAGAGGGAGTGAGAGGGAATGGACTGAGTGAGTGAGAGGGAGTGAGAGGGAGTGAGAGGGAGTGAGAGGGAGTGAGTGGGAATGAGAGGGAATGGACTGAGTGAGTGAGAGGGAGTGAGAGGGAATGGACTGAGTGAGTGAGAGGGAGTGAGAGGGAGTGAGAGGGAATGGACTGAGTGAGTGAGGGAGTGAGAGGGTATGGACTGAGGGAGTGAGAGGGAGTGAGAGGGAGTGCGAGGGAATGGACTGAGTGAGTGAGAGGGAGTGAGAGGGAATGGACTGAGTGAGAGGGAGTGAGAGGGAATGGACTGAGTGAGTGAGAGGGAGTGTGAGGGAATGGACTGAGTGAGTGAGGGAGTGAGAGGGAGTGAGAGGGAATGGACTGAGTGAGTGAGGGAGTGAGAGGGAGTGAGAGGGAATGGACTGAGTGAGTGAGGGAGTGAGAGGGAATGGACTGAGGGAGTGAGAGGGAGTGAGAGGGAGTGAGAGGGAATGGACTGAGTGAGTGAGAGGGAGTGAGAGGGAATGGACTGAGTGAGTGAGAGGGAATGGACTGAGTGAGTGAGAGGGAGTGAGAGGGAATTGGACTGAGGGAGTGAGAGGGAGTGAGAGGGAATGGACTGAGGGAGTGAGAGGGAATGGACTGAGGGAGTGAGAGGGAGTGAGAGGGAGTGAGAGGGAGTGGGATGGAATGGACTGAATGAGTGAGGGAGTGAGAGGGAGTGAGAGGGAGTGAGAGGGAGTGAGAGGGAGTGAGAGGGAGTGAGAGGGAATGGACTGAGTGAGTGAGGGAGTGAGAGGGAATGGACTGAGTGAGTGAGGGAGTGAGAGGGAATGGACTGAGGGAGTGAGAGGGAATGGACTGAGTGAGTGAGGGAGTGAGAGGGAATGGACTGAGGGAGTGAGAGGGAATGGACTGAGTGAGTGAGAGGGAGTGAGAGGGAGTGAGAGGGAATGGACTGAGTGAGTGAGAGGGAGTGAGAGGGAATGGACTGAGTGAGTGAGGGAGTGAGAGGGAGTGAGAGGGAGTGAGAGGGAGTGAGGGGGAAGAGAGGGAATGGACTGAGTGAGTGAGAGGGAGTGAGAGGGAATGGACTGAGTGAGTGAGAGGGAGTGAGAGGGAGTGAGAGGGAATGGACTGAGTGAGTGAGAGGGAGTGAGAGGGAGTGAGAGGGAGTGAGTGGGAATGAGAGGGAGTGAGAGGGAATGGACTGAGTGAGTGAGGGAGTGAGAGGGAGTGAGAGGGAGTGCGAGGCAGTGTGAGGGAATGGACTGAGTGAGTGAGGGAGTGAGAGGGAAGGGACTGAGTGAGTGAGAGGGAGTGAGAGGGAATGGACGGAGTGAGTGAGGGAGTGAGAGGGAATGGACTGAGTGAGTGAGGGGGTGCGAGGGAATGGACTGAGTGAGTGAGAGGGAGTGAGAGGGAGTGCGAGGCAGTGTGAGGGAATGGACTGAGTGAATGAGGGAGTGAGGAGGGAATGGACTGAGTGAGTGAGGGAGTGAGAGGGAGGAGAGGGGAGTGAGAGGGAGTGAGAGGGAGTGTGAGGGAATGGACTGAGTGAGTGAGGGAGTGAGAGGGAATGGACTGAGTGAGTGAGTGAGTGAGAGGGAGAGAGAGGGAGTGAGAGGGAGGTGAGTGGGAAGGACTGAGTGAGTGAGGGAGTGAGAGGGAGTGAGAGGGAATGGACTGAGTGAGTGAGGAGTGAGAGGAATGGCTGAGTGAGTGAGGGAGTGAGAGGGAGTGAGAGGGAATGGACTGAGTGAGTGAGAGGGAATGGACTGAGTGAGTGAGAGGGATTGAGAGGGAATGGACTGAGTGAGTGAGAGGGAGTGAGAGGGAATGGACTGAGTGAGTGAGAGGGAGTGAGAGGGAGTGAGAGGGAATGGACTGAGTGAGTGAGGGAGTGAGAGGGAGTGGACTGAGTGGGTGAGGGAGTGAGAGGGAGTGAGAGGGAATGGACTGAGTGAGTGAGAGGGAGTGAGAGGGAATGGACTGAGTGAGTGAGAGGGAGTGAGAGGGAATGGACTGAGTGAGTGAGGGAGTGAGAGGGAATGGACTGAGTGAGTGAGGGAGTGAGAGGGAGTGAGAGGCAGTGAGAGGGAGTGAGAGGGAGTGAGAGGGAATGGACTGAGTGAGTGAGGGAGTGAGAGGGAATGGACTGAGTGAGTGAGAGGGAGTAGAGAGGGAATGGACTGAGTGAGTGAGAGGGAGTGAGAGGGAATGGACTGAGTGAGTGAGAGGGAGTGAGAGGGAATGGACTGAGTGAGTGAGAGGGAGTGAGAGGGAATGGACTGAGTGAGTGAGGGAGTGAGAGGGAGTGAGAGGCAGTGAGAGGGAGTGAGAGGGAGTGAGAGGGAATGGACTGAGTGAGTGAGGGAGTGAGAGGGAATGGACTGAGTGAGTGAGAGGGAGTGAGAGGGAATGGACTGAGTGAGTGAGAGGGAGTGAGAGGGAATGGACTGAGTGAGTGAGAGGGAGTGAGAGGGAGTGGACTGAGTGTGTGAGGGAGTGAGAGGGAATGGACTGAGAGAGTGAGGGAGTGAGAGGAAATGGACTGAGTGAGTGAGGGAGTGAGAGGGAATGGACTGAGTGAGTGAGAGGGAGTGAGAGGGAGTGAGAGGGAATGGACTGAGTGAGTGAGAGGGAGTGAGAGGGAATGGACTGAGTGAGTGAGAGGGAGTGAGAGGGAATGGACTGAGTGAGTGAGAGGGAGTGAGAGGGAATGGATTGAGTGAGTGAGAGGGAGTGTGAGGGAATGGACTGAGTGAGTGAGGGAGTGAGAGGGAGTGAGAGGGAATGGACTGAGTGAGTGAGGGAGTGAGAGGGAGTGAGAGGGAATGGACTGAGTGAGTGAGGGAGTGAGAGGGTATGGACTGAGGGAGTGAGAGGGAGTGAGAGGGAGTGCGAGGGAATGGACTGAGTGAGTGAGAGGGAGTGAGAGTGAATGGACTGAGTGAGTGAGAGGGAATGGACTGAGTGAGTGAGAGGGAGGTGAGAGGGAATTGACTGAGGGAGTGAGAGGGGAGTGAGAGGGAATGGACTGAGGGAGTGAGAGGGAATGGACTGAGTGAGTGAGAGGGAGTGAGAGTGAGTGAGAGGGAGTGGGATGGAATGGACTGAATGAGTGAGGGAGTGAGAGGGAGTGAGAGGGAGTGAGAGGGAGTGAGAGGGAGTGAGAGGGAATGGACTGAGTGAGTGAGGGAGTGAGAGGGAATGGACTGAGTGAGTGAGGGAGTGAGAGGGAATGGACTGAGGGAGTGAGAGGGAATGGACTGAGTGAGTGAGGGAGTGAGAGGGAATGGACTGAGGGAGTGAGAGGGGAATGGACTGAGTGAGTGAGAGGGAGTGAGAGGGAGTGAGAGGGAATGGACTGAGTGAGTGAGAGGGAGTGAGATGGAATGGACTGAGTGAGTGAGGGAGTGAGAGGGAGTGAGAGGGAGTGAGAGGGAGTGAGTGGGAATGAGAGGGAATGGACTGAGTGAGTGAGAGGGAGTGAGAGGGATGGACTGAGTGAGTGAGAGGGAGTGAGAGGGAGTGAGAGGGAATGGACTGAGTGAGTGAGAGGGAGTGAGAGGGAGTGAGAGGGAGTGAGTGGGAATGAGAGGGAGTGAGAGGGAATGGACTGAGTGAGTGAGGGAGTGAGAGGGAGTGAGAGGGAGTGCGAGGCAGTGTGAGGGAATGGACTGAGTGAGTGAGGGAGTGAGAGGGAATGGACTGAGTGAGTGAGAGGGAGTGAGAGGGAATGGACTGAGTGAGTGAGGGAGTGAGAGGGAGTGCGAGGGAATGGACTGAGTGAGTGAGGGGGTGCGAGGGAATGGACTGAGTGAGTGAGAGGGAGTGAGAGGGAGTGCGAGGCAGTGTGAGGGAATGGACTGAGTGAATGAGGGAGTGAGAGGGAATGGACTGAGTGAGTGAGGGAGTGAGAGGGAGTGAGAGGGAGTGAGAGGGAGTGTGAGTGAATGGACTGACTGAGTGAGGGAGTGAGAGGGAATGGACTGAGTGAGTGAGTGAGTGAGAGGGAGTGAGAGGGAGTGAGAGGGAGTGAGTGGGAATGGACTGAGTGAGTGAGGGAGTGAGAGGGAGTGAGAGGGAATGGACTGAGTGAGTGAGGGAGTGAGAGGGAATGGACTGAGTGAGTGAGGGAGTGAGAGGGAGTGAGAGGGAATGGACTGAGTGAGTGAGAGGGAATGGACTGAGTGAGTGAGAGGGATTGAGAGGGGAATGGACTGAGTGAGTGAGAGGGAGTGAGAGGGAATGGACTGAGTGAGTGAGAGGGAGTGAGAGGGAGTGAGAGGGAATGGACTGAGTGAGTGAGGGAGTGAGAGGGAGTGGACTGAGTGGGTGAGGGAGTGAGAGGGAGTGGACTGAGAGAGTGAGAGGGAGTGAGAGGGAATGGACTGAGTGAGTGAGAGGGAGTGAGAGGGAATGGACTGAGTGAGTGAGAGGGAGTGAGAGGGAATGGACTGAGTGAGTGAGAGGGAGTGAGAGGCAGTGAGAGGGAGTGCGAGGGAGTGAGAGGGAATGGACTGAGTGAGTGAGGGAGTGAGAGGGAATGGACTGAGTGAGTGAGAGGGAGTTGAGAGGGAATGGACTGAGTGAGTGAGAGGGAGTGAGAGGGAATGGACTGAGTGAGTGAGAGGGAGTGAGAGGGAATGGACTGAGTGAGTGAGAGGGAGTGAGAGGGAATGGACTGAGAGAGTGAGGGAGTGAGAGGGAATGGACTGAGTGAGTGAGGGAGTGAGAGGGAATGGACTGAGTGAGTGAGAGGGAGTGAGAGGGAGTGAGAGGGAATGGACTGAGTGAGTGAGAGGGAGTGAGAGGGAATGGACTGAGTGAGTGAGAGGGAGTGAGAGGGAATGGACTGAGTGAGTGAGAGGGAGTGAGAGGGAGTGGACTGAGTGGGTGAGGGAGTGAGAGGGAATGGACTGAGAGAGTGAGGGAGTGAGAGGGAATGGACTGAGTGAGTGAGGGAGTGAGAGGGAATGGACTGAGTGAGTGAGAGGGAGTGAGAGGGGAGTGAGAGGGAGTGAGAGGGAGTGAGAGGGAATGGACTGAGTGAATGAGAGGGAGTGGACTGAGTGGGTGAGGGAGTGAGAGGGAATGGACTGAGTGAGTGAGAGGGAATGGGCTGAGTGAGTGAGGGAGTGAGAGGGAGTGAGAGGGAGTGAGAGGGAGTGAGAGGGAATGGACTGAGTGAGTGAGGGAGTGAGAGGGAATGGACTGAGTGAGTGAGGGAGTGAGAGGGAATGGACTGAGTGAGTCAGAGGGAGTGAGAGGGAATGGACTGAGTGAGTGAGAGGGAGTGAGAGGGAATGGACTGAGTGAGTGAGAGGGAATGGACTGAGTGAGTGAGGGAGAGGGAATGGACTGAGTGAGTGAGAGGGAGTGAGAGGGAATGGACTGAGTGAGTGAGAGGGAGTGAGAGGGAATGGACTGAGTGAGTGAGAGGGAGTTAGAGGGAATGGACTGAGTGAGTGAGGGAGTTAGAAGGAATGGACTGAGTGAGTGAAAGGAAATGGACTGAGTGAGTAAGAGGGAATGGACTGAGTGAGTGGGAGGGAGTGGACTGAGTGGGTGAGAGGGAGTGAGATTGTGTGGACTGAGTGAGTGAGGGAGTGAGAGGGAGTGGACTGAGTGGGTGAGGGAGTGAGAGGGAGTGGACTGAGTGAGTGAGAGGGAATGGACTGAGTGAGTGAGAGGGAATGGACTGAGTGAGTGAGAGGGAGTGGACTGGGGGAGTGAGTGAGTGAGAGGGAATGGACTGAGTGAGTGAGAGGGAATGGACTGAGTGAGTGAGAGGGAATGGACTGAGTGAGTGAGAGGGCATGGACTGAGTGGGTGAGGGAGTGAGAGGGAATGGACTGAGTGAGTGAAGGAGTGAGAGGGAATGAGAGGGAGTGAGAGGGAATGGACTGAGTGGGCGAGGGAGTGAGAGGGAATGGACTGAGTGGGTGAGGGAGTGAGAGGGAGTGAGAGGGAATGGACTGAGTGGGTGAGGGAGTGAGAGGGAATGGACTGAGTGAGTGAAGGAGTGAGAGGGAATGAGAGGGAGTGAGAGGGAATGGACTGAGTGGGCGAGGGAGTGAGAGGGAATGGACTGAGTGGGTGAGGGAGTGAGAGGGAATGGACTGAGTGAGTGAGAGGGAGTGAGAGGGAATGGACTCAGTGAGTGAGGGAGTGAGAGGGAATGGACTGGGAGTGAGGGAGTGAGAGGGAATGGACTGAGTGAGTGAGAGGGAGTGAGAGGGAGTGAGAGTGAGTGAGAGGGAGTGAGAGGGAATGGACTGAGTGAGTGAGGGAGTGAGAGGGAGTGGACTGAGTGAGTGAGAGGGAGTGAGAGGGAATGGACTGAGGGAGTGAGAGGGAGTGAGAGGGAATGGACTGAGGGAGTGAGAGGGAGTGAGAGGGAATGGACTGAGGGAGTGAGAGGGAGTGAGAGGGAATGGACTGAGTGAGTGAGGGAGTGAGAGGGAATGGACTGGGAGTGAGGGAGTGAGAGGGAATGGACTGGGAGTGAGTGAGAGGGAGTGGACTGAGGGAGTGAGAGGGAATGGACTAGGACTGAGTGAGTGAGAGGGAATGGACTGGGAATGAGGGAGTGAGAGGGAATTGACTGAGTGAGTGAGAGTGAGTGAGAGGGAATGGACTGAGTGGGTGAGGGAGTGAGAGGGAATGGACTGAGTGAGTGAGAGGGAGTGGACTGAGGGAGTGAGAGGGAATGGACTAGGACTGAGTGAGTGAGAGGGAATGGACTAGGACTGAGTGAGTGAGAGGGAATGGACTGGGAGTGAGGGAGTGAGAGGGAATGGACTGAGGGAGTGAGAGGGAATGGACTGTGAGTGAGGGGAGTGAGAGGGAATGGACTGAGGGAGTGAGGGAGTGAGAGGGAATGGACTGGGAGTGAGGGAGTGAGAGGGAATGGACTGGGAGTTTGGATGGACTCGGGTTTGTCGATAGCATTGGGAGCTGTTTGGAAAGGGCTGTGTTGGAATTAAAGTCATATACCGCAGATGCTGGAAATCCGAAATAAAACCGGAAGATACTGGATAAAGTGCGCAGGTTTGGCAGCATGGGAGAACAGAGTGGAATAGTCGGGTCTAGAGACAATGTAAGCCTGGGTAAGGTAATGGAGGGTCAGAGTTGGGCTAGTGAGCGGTCAATTCCAGTCCCATAGGCCCCGGAGTCGCAACACAAGTCAATTCTTCAATAATTCTTATAAAAATATTATTTGGATCTTGGCTGTCCAATAATTACAGTCACCAGGCTTGAAAGCTTAAATACAATTACTGATTATTTAGGACAAGAACTATAATGAATATGCAGAAAATACAACTGGTTAACTATTATCTAATTACTAATCACCCACTTTAACCTGCCCCCTCCCTCTGCACACACACACACGCACACGCACACACACCCCCACACACACACCCCCACACCCCCACACACCCCCACACACACACCCCCACACACACACCCCCACACACACACACCCACACACACACACCCACACACACACCCACACACACCCCCACAAACACACCCCCTCACACACACACCCACACACACCCACACACACCCACACACACACCCCCACACACACACCCCCACACCCCCACACACACACACCCACACACACACACCCACACACACCCCCACAAACACACCCCCTCACACACACACACACACACACACCCCCCCCCCCCACACACACACACACACACACAAAGCCAGGCAAACACTGAGGGGTGGAAAGGGGGGAAATAATATCAATATCTGTCGTATTGTACAGATGTTGTACCTGTACCTGTACAGCTCTATTTCACCTGTACAGCTCTATCTCACATGTCAAATATTGTGTCTGTACAGCTCTGCCTCACCTGTACAGATGTGTCTCACCTGTACCGCTCTATCTGAATGAATGAAATGAAAATCGCTTATTGTCACGAGTAGGCTTCAATGAAGTTACTGTGAAAAGCCCCTAGTCGCCACATTCCGGCGCCTGTTCGGGGAGGCTGTTACGGGAATCGAACCGTGCTGCTGGCCTGCCTTGGTCTGCTTTCTAAGCCAGCGATTAGCCCTGTGAGCTAAACAGCCCCAGTTATCTCATCTGTACATCTCTATCTCACCTGTCTCACCTGTACACCTTCTCACCTGTACAACTGTCTCACCTGTACACCTGTCTCACCTGTACACCTCTATCTCAGCTGTCCAGCTTTATCTCGCCTATGCTGATGCCATACCTGTACAGCTCTTGTATCATCTGTCTAGCTCTACCTCACCTGTCCAGCTCTACCTCACCTGTCCAGCTCTACCTCACCTGTCCAGCTCTACCTCACCTGTCCAGTTCTACCTCACCTGTCCAGCTTTACCTCACCTGTACAGATCTATCTCACCTGTACAGCTCTATCTCACCTGTACAGCTCTGTCTCACCTGTGCAGCTCTATATCATCTATGCAGAGGTCATACCTGTACAGCTCTATCTCACCTGTACAGATCTATCTCACCTGTACAGTTCCATTTAACCTGTATATCTATCTCACCTGTACAGCTCCATTTAACCTGTAGATTTATCTCACCTGTACAGCTCTATCTCACCTGTACAGCTCCATTTCACCTGTAGATTTATCTCACCTGTACAGATCTATCTCACCTGTACAGATCTATCTCACCTGTACAGCTCCATTTCACCTGTACAGATTTATCTCACCTGTACAGATCTATCTCACCTGTACAGATCTATCTCACCTGTACAGCTCCATTTCACCTGTACAGATTTATCTCACCTGTACAGATCTATCTCACCTGTACAGATCTATCTCACCTGTACAGCTCCATTTCTCCTGTAGATTTATCTCACCTGTACAGCTCTATCTCACCTGTACAGCTCTATCTCACCTGTACAGATCTATCTCACCTGTACAGCTCCATTTCACCTGCACAGATTTATCTCACCTGTACAGATCTATCTCACCTGTACAGATTTATCTCACCTGTACAGATCTATCTCACATGTACAGCTCCATTTCACCTGTACAGATTTATCTCACCTGTACAGATCTATCTCACCTGTACAGATCTATCTCACCTGTACAGATATATCTCACCTGTACAGCTCTATGTCACATGTACAGATTTATCTCACCGTACAGCTCTATCTCACCTGTACAGATTTATCTCACCCATACAGCTCTATCTCACCTGTACAGATCTATCTCGCCTGTACATATCTATCTCACCCGTACTGCTCTATCTCACTCGTACTGCTCTATCTCACCCGTACTGCTCTATCTCACCTGTACTGCTCTATCTCACCTGTGCAGCTCTATCTCACCTGTGCAGCTCTATCTCACCTGTACAGATCTATCTCACCCGTACAGCTCTATCTCACCTGTACAGATCTATCTCACCCATACAGATCTATCTCACCTGTACAGATCTATCTCACCTGTACAGATCTATCTCACCTGTACAGCTCCATTTCACCTGTACAGTTCTATCTCACCCGTACAGCTCTATCTCACCTGTACAGATCTATCTCACCTGTACAGTTCTATCTCACCCGTACTGCTCTATCTCACCTGTACAGATCTATCTCACCTGTACAGTTCTATCTCACCTGTGCAGCTCTATCTCACCTGTGCAGCTCTATCTCACCTGTACAGATCTATCTCGCCTGTACATATCTATCTCACCCGTACTGCTCTATCTCACTTGTACTGCTCTATCTCACCCGTACTGCTCTATCTCACCTGTGCAGCTCTATCTCACCTGTGCAGCTCTATCTCACCTGTACAGATCTATCTCACCTGTACAGCTCCATTTGACCAGTACAGATCTATCTCACCTGTACAGCTCTATCTCACCTGTGCAGCTCCATTTCACCTCTGCAGCTCTATCTCACCTGTACAGATCTATCTCACCTGTACAGATCTATCTCACCTGTACAGCTCTATTTCACATGTCCAGCTCTATCTCACCTGTCCAGCTCTACCTCACCTGTACAGCTCTATCTCACCTGTACAGATTTATCTCACCTGTACAGCTCCATTTCACCTGTACAGATCTATCTCACCTGTACAGATCTATCTCACCTGTATAGATCTATCTCACCTGTACAGATCTATCTCACCTGTACAGATCTATATCACCTGTACAGATCTATCTCAACTGTACAGATCTATCTCACCTGTACAGATCTATATCACCTGTACAGTTCTATCTCACCTGTACAGATCTATCTCAACTGTACACATCTATCTCACCTGTACAGATCTATCTCAACTGTACAGATCTATCTCACCTGTACAGATCTATATCACCTGTACAGTTCTATCTCACCTGTACAGATCTATCTCAACTGTACAGATCTATCTCACCTGTACATATCTATCTCACCTGTACAGATCAATCTCACCTGTACAGATTTGTCTCACCTGTACAGATCTTCCTGTTGTCCATCAGTTTCCAGCCACTGTGGCAGCTACACTCGACCTGGCCCTCCACCCGCTCCGTACACACGTGCTGACAGCCACCATTCCACAGCTGGCACGAAGTGATGTCTGTAAGACCAAAAAGCACAAGTTCCCCATCAAACAATTCTACAAGAAAGATTAAAGGGTCAGGATGGGATGGGTTTAGGTGAGGTTTATGTGGAGAATAGCAGATAGTTGTGGTGGGGGGGGGGGGGGGGGGGGGGGTGATGTATAGATTGGAAGCTAATCAAAGGATAAAGTGGGGGACGGGTGTATATATACACAGATTAACAGAGACGCGTGTGTGAGTTACAGACTGGAATCTAATCGAGGGGCTCGTGGTGGTTTATATATAGAATAACAGATACCCGGGAGTGAGTTACAGACTGGAATCTAATCGAGGGGTTCAGGGGTGGTTTATATATAGAATAACAGATACCCGGGAGTGAGTTACAGACTGGAATCTAATCGAGGGGTTTGTGGTGGTTTATATATAGAATAACAGATACCCGGGAGTGAGTTACAGACTGGAATCTAATCGAGGGGTTCAGGGTGGTTTATATATAGAATAACAGATACCCGGGAGTGAGTTACAGACTGGAATCTAATCGAAGGGTTTGGGATGGTTTATATAGAGAATAACAGATACCTGGGAGTGAGTTACAGACTTGAATCTAATCGAGGGGTTTGGGGTGGTTGATATATAGAATAACAGATAGCCGGGAGTGAGTTACAGGCTGGAATCTAATCGAGGGGTTTGGGATGGTTTATATATAGAATAACAGATACCCGGGATTGAGTTACAGACTGGAATCTAATCGAGAGGTTTGGGGTGGTTTATATATAGAATAACAGATACCCGGGAGTGAGTTACAGACTGGAATCTAATCGAGGGGTTCGGGATGGTTTATATATAGAATAACAGATACCCGGGATTGAGTTACAGACTGGAATCTAATCGAGGGGTTTGGGGTGGTTGATATATAGAATAACAGATAGCCGGGAGTGAGTTACAGGCTGGAATCTAATCGAGGGGTTTGGGGTGGTTTATATATAGAATAACAGATACCCAGGAGTGAGTTACAGACTGGAATCTAATCGAGGGGTTCAGGGTGGTTTATATATAGAATAACAGATACCCGGGAGTGAGTTACAGACTGGAATCTAATCGAGGGGTTCGGGGTGGTTTATATATAGAATAACAGATACCCGGGAGTGAGTTACAGACTGGAATCTAATCGAGGGGTTTGGGGTGGTTTATATATAGAATAACAGATACCCGGGAGTGAGTTACAGACTGGAATCTAATCGAGGGGTTCGGGGTGGTTTATATATAGAATAACAGATATCCGGGAGTGAGTTACAGACTGGAATCTAATCGAGGGGTTCGGGGTGGTTTATATATAGAATAACAGATACCCGGGAGTGAGTTACAGACTGGAATCTAATCGAGGGGTTCGGGATGGTTTATATATAGAATAACAGATATCCGGGAGTGAGTTACAGACTGGAATCTAATCGAGGGGTTCGGGTGGTTTATATATAGAATAACAGATACCCGGGAGTGAGTTACAGACTGGAATCTAATCGAGGGGTTCGGGATGGTTTATATATAGAATAACAGATACCCGGGAGTGAGTTACAGACTGGAATCTAATCGAGGGGTTCGGGATGGTTTATATATAGAATAACAGATACCCGGGAGTGAGTTACAGACTGGAATCTAATCGAGGGGTTCGGGTGGTTTATATATAGAATAACAGATACCCGGGAGTGAGTTACAGACTGGAATCTAATCGAGGGGTTCGGGGTGGTTTATATATAGAATAACAGATACCCGGGAGTGAGTTACAGACTGGAATCTAATCGAGGGGTTCAGGGTGGTTTATATATAGAATAACAGATACCCGGGAGTGAGTTACAGACTGGAATCTAATCGAGGGGTTCGGGGTGGTTTATATATAGAATAACAGATACCCGGGAGTGAGTTACAGACTGGAATCTAATCGAGGGGTTCGGGGTGGTTTATATATAGAATAACAGATACCCGGGAGTGAGTTACAGACTGGAATCTAATCGAGGGGTTCGGGGTGGTTTATATATAGAATAACAGATACCCGGGAGTGAGTTACAGACTGGAATCTAATCGAGGGGTTCGGGGTGGTTTATATATAGAATAACAGATACCCGGGAGTGAGTTACAGACTGGAATCTAATCGAGGGGTTCGGGGTGGTTTATATATAGAATAACAGATACCCGGGAGTGAGTTACAGGATGGAATCTAATCGAGGGGTTCAGGGTGGTTTATATATAGAATAACAGATACCCGGGAGTGAGTTACAGACTGGAATCTAATCGAGGGGTTCGGGGTGGTTTATATATAGAATAACAGATACCCGGGAGTGAGTTACAGACTGGAATCTAATCGAGGGGTTCGGGTGGTTTATATATAGAATAACAGATACCCGGAGTGAGTTACAGACTGGAATCTAATCGAGGGGTTCAGGGTGGTTTATATATAGAATAACAGATACCCGGGAGTGAGTTACAGACTGGAATCTAATCGAGGGGTTCAGGGTGGTTTATATATAGAATAACAGATACCCGGGAGTGAGTTACAGACTGGAATCTAATCGAGGGGTTCGGGGTGGTTTATATATAGAATAACAGATACCCGGGAGTGAGTTACGACTGGAATCTAATCGAGGGGTTCGGGGTGGTTTATATATAGAATAACAGATACCCGGGAGTGAGTTACAGGCTGGAATCTAATCGAGGGGTTCGGGTGGTTTATATATAGAATAACAGATACCCGGGAGTGAGTTACAGACTGGAATCTAATCGAGGGGTTCGGGGTGGTTTATATATAGAATAACAGATACCCGGGAGTGAGTTACAGACTGGAATCTAATCGAGGGGTTCAGGGTGGTTTATATTAGAATAACAGATACCCGGAGTGAGTTACAGACTGGAATCTAATCGAGGGGTTCGGGTGGTTTATATATAGAATAACAGATACCCGGGAGTGAGTTACAGGCTGGAATCTAATCGAGGGGCTCGGGGTGGTTTATATTTAGAATAACAGATACCCGGGAGTGAGTTACAGACTGGAATCTAATTGAGGGGTTCGGGGTGGTTTATATATAGAATAACAGATACCCGGGAGTGAGTTACAGGCTGGAATCTAATCGAGGGGTTCGGGGTGGTTTATATATAGAATAACAGATACCCGGGATTGAGTTACAGACTGGAATCTAATCGAGGGGTTTGGGGTGGTTTATATATAGAATAACAGATAGCCGGGAGTGAGTTACAGGCTGGAATCTAATCGAGGGGTTTGGGGTGGTTTATATATAGAATAACAGATACCCATATGTGAGTTACAGACTGGAATCTAATCGAGGGGTTCAGGGTGGTTTATATATAGAATAACAGATACCCGGGAGTGAGTTACAGACTGGAATCTAATCGAGGGGTTCGGGGTGGTTTATATATAGAATAACAGATCCCTGGGAGTGAGTTACAGACTGGAATCTAATCGAGGGGTTTCGGGGTGGTTTATATATAGAATAACAGATACCCGGGAGTGAGTTACAGACTGGAATCTAATCGAGGGGTTCGGGGTGGTTTATATATAGAATAACAGATACCCGGGAGTGAGTTACAGACTGGAATCTAATCGAGGGGTTCGGGGTGGTTTATATATAGAATAACAGATACCCGGGAGTGAGTTACAGACTGGAATCTAATCGAGGGGTTCGGGTGGTTTATATATAGAATAACAGATACCCGGGAGTGAGTTACAGACTGGAATCTAATCGAGGGGTTCGGGTGGTTTATATATAGAATAACAGATACCCGGGAGTGAGTTACAGACTGGAATCTAATCGAGGGGTTCGGGATGGTTTATATATAGAATAACAGATACCCGGGAGTGAGTTACAGACTGGAATCTAATCGAGGGGTTCGGGTGGTTTATATATAGAATAACAGATACCGGGAGTGAGTTACAGACTGGAATCTAATCGAGGGGTTCGGGTGGTTTATATATAGAATAACAGATACCCGGGAGTGAGTTACAGACTGGAATCTAATCGAGGGGTTCGGGGTGGTTTATATATAGAATAACAGATACCCGGGAGTGAGTTACAGACTGGAATCTAATCGAGGGGTTCAGGGTGGTTTATATATAGAATAACAGATACCCGGGAGTGAGTTACAGACTGGAATCTAATCGAGGGGTTCGGGGTGGTTTATATATAGAATAACAGATACCCGGGAGTGAGTTACAGACTGGAATCTAATCGAGGGGTTCGGGGTGGTTTATATATAGAATAACAGATACCCGGGAGTGAGTTACAGACTGGAATCTAATCGAGGGGTTCGGGGTGGTTTATATATAGAATAACAGATACCCGGGAGTGAGTTACAGACTGGAATCTAATCGAGGGGTTCGGGGTGGTTTATATATAGAATAACAGATACCCGGGAGTGAGTTACAGACTGGAATCTAATCGAGGGGTTCGGGGTGGTTTATATATAGAATAACAGATACCTGGGAGTGAGTTACAGGCTGGAATCTAATCGAGGGGTTCAGGGTGGTTTATATATAGAATAACAGATACCCGGGAGTGAGTTACAGGCTGGAATCTAATCGAGGGGTTCGGGGTGGTTTATATTTGGAATAACAGATACCCGGGAGTCAGTTACAGACTGGAATCTAATCGAGGGGTTCGTGGTGGTTTATATATAGAATAACAGATACCCAGAGTGAGTTACAGGCTGGAATCTAATCGAGGGGTTCAGGGTGGTTTATATATAGAATAACAGATACCCGGGAGTGAGTTACAGACTGGAATCTAATCGAGGGGTTCAGGGTGGTTTATATATAGAATAACAGATACCCGGGAGTGAGTTACAGACTGGAATCTAATCGAGGGGTTTGGGGTGGTTTATATACAGAATAACAGATACCCGGGAGTGAGTTAGACTGGAATCTAATCGAGGGGTTTGGGGTGGTTTATATATAGAATAACAGATACGCGGGAGTGAGTTACAGGCTGGAATCTAATCAAGGCGTTCGGTGTGGTTTATATATAGAATAACAGATACCCGGGAGTGAGTTACAGACTGGAATCTAATCGAGGGGTTCGGGGTGGTTTATATATAGAATAACAGATACCCGGGAGTGAGTTACAGACTGGAATCTAATCGAGGGGTTCAGGGTGGTTTATATTTAGAATAACAGATACCCAGAGTGAGTTACAGACTGGAATCTAATCGAGGGGCTCGGGGTGGTTTATATATAGAATAACAGATACCCGGGAGTGAGTTACAGGCTGGAATCTAATCGAGGGGCTCGGGGTGGTTTATATTTAGAATAACAGATACCCGGGAGTGAGTTACAGACTGGAATCTAATTGAGGGGTTCGGGGTGGTTTATATATAGAATAACAGATACCCGGGAGTGAGTTACAGGCTGGAATCTAATCGAGGGGTTCGGGGTGGTTTATATATAGAATAACAGATACCCGGGATTGAGTTACAGACTGGAATCTAATCGAGGGGTTGGGGTGGTTATATATAGAATAACAGATAGCCGGGAGTGAGTTACAGACTGGAATCTAATCGAGGGGTTGGGGTGGTTTATATATAGAATAACAGATACCCAGGAGTGAGTTACAGACTGGAATCTAATCGAGGGGTTCAGGGTGGTTTATATATAGAATAACAGATACCCGGGAGTGAGTTACAGACTGGAATCTAATCGAGGGGTTCGGGGTGGTTTATATATAGAATAACAGATCCCTGGGAGTGAGTTACAGACTGGAATCTAATCGAGGGGTTTGGGGTGGTTTATATATAAAATAACAGATACCCGGGAGTGAGTTACAGACTGGAATCTAATCGAGGGGTTCGGGGTGGTTTATATATAGAATAACAGATATCCGGGAGTGAGTTACAGACTGGAATCTAATCGAGGGATTGGGGTGGTTTATATACAGAATAACAGATACCCGGGAGTGAGTTACAGACTGGAATCTAATCGAGGGGTTCGGGATGGTTTATATATAGAATAACAGATACCCGGGAGTGAGTTACAGACTGGAATCTAATCGAGGGGTTCGGGATGGTTTATATATAGAATAACAGATACGCGGGAGTGAGTTACAGGCTGGAATCTAATCAAGGCGTTCGGGATGGTTTATATATAGAATAACAGATACCCGGAAGTGAGTTACAGACTGGAATCTAATCGAGGGGTTCGGGATGGTTTATATATAGAATAACAGATACGCGGGAGTGAGTTACAGGCTGGAATCTAATCGAGGCGTTCGGTGTGGTTTATATATAGAATAACAGATACCCGGGAGTGAGTTACAGACTGGAATCTAATCGAGGGGTTCGGGGTGGTTTATATATAGAATAACAGATACCCGGGAGTGAGTTACAGACTGGAATCTAATCGAGGGGTTCGGGGTGGTTTATATATAGAATAACAGATACCCAGGAGTGAGTTACAGACTGGAATCTAATCGAGGGGTTCGGGGTGGTTTATATATAGAATAACAGATACCCGGGAGTGAGTTACAGGCTGGAATCTAATCGAGGGGCTCGGGGTGGTTTATATATAGAATAACAGATAACCGGGAGTGAGTTACAGACTGGAATCTAATTGAGGGGTTCGGGGTGGTTTATATATAGAATAACAGATACCCGGGAGTGAGTTACAGGCTGGAATCTAATCGAGGGGTTCGGGGTGGTTTATATATAGAATAACAGATACCGGGAGTGAGTTACAGGCTGGAATCTAATCGAGGGGTTCGGGGTGGTTTATATATAGAATAACAGATACCTGGGAGTGAGTTACAGGCTGGAATCTAATCGAGGGGTTCAGGGTGGTTTATATATAGAATAACAGATACCCGGGAGTGAGTTACAGGCTGGAATCTAATCGAGGGGTTCGGGGTGGTTTATATATGGAATAACAGATACCCGGGAGTCAGTTACAGACTGGAATCTAATCGAGGGGTTCGTGGTGGTTTATATATAGAATAACAGATACCCAGAGTGAGTTACAGGCTGGAATCTAATCGAGGGGTTCAGGGTGGTTTATATATAGAATAACAGATACCCGGGAGTGAGTTACAGACTGGAATCTAATCGAGGGGTTCAGGGTGGTTTATATATAGAATAACAGATACCCGGGAGTGAGTTACAGACTGGAATCTAATCGAGGGGTTTGGGGTGGTTTATATACAGAATAACAGATACCCGGGAGTGAGTTAGACTGGAATCTAATCGAGGGGTTTGGGGTGGTTTATATATAGAATAACAGATACGCGGGAGTGAGTTACAGGCTGGAATCTAATCAAGGCGTTCGGTGTGGTTTATATATAGAATAACAGATACCCGGGAGTGAGTTACAGGCTGGAATCTAATCGAGGGGTTCGGGGTGGTTTATATATAGAATAACAGATACCTGGGAGTGAGTTACAGGCTGGAATCTAATCGAGGGGTTCAGGGTGGTTTATATATAGAATAACAGATACCCGGGAGTGAGTTACAGGCTGGAATCTAATCGAGGGGTTCGGGGTGGTTTATATATGGAATAACAGATACCCGGGAGTCAGTTACAGACTGGAATCTAATCGAGGGGTTCGTGGTGGTTTATATATAGAATAACAGATACCTGGGAGTGAGTTACAGACTGGAATCTAATCGAGGGTTCAGGGTGGTTTATATATAGAATAACAGATACCCGGGAGTGAGTTACAGGACTGGAATCTAATCGAGGGGTTCGGGGTGGTTTATATTATAGGAATAACAGATACCCGGGAGTGCAGTTACAGACTGGAATCTAATCGAGGGGTTCGTGGTGGTTGATATATAGAATAACAGATACCCGGAGTGAGTTACAGGCTGGAATCTAATCGAGGGGTTCAGGGTGGTTTATATATAGAATAACAGATACCCGGGAGTGAGTTACAGACTGGAATCTAATCGAGGGGTTCAGGGTGGTTTATATATAGAATAACAGATACCCGGGAGTGAGTTACAGACTGGAATCTAATCGAGGGGTTTGGGGTGGTTTATATACAGAATAACAGATACCCGGGAGTGAGTTACAGACTGGAATCTAATCGAGGGGTTTGGGGTGGTTTATATACAGAATAACAGATACCCGGGAGTGAGTTACAGACTGGAATCTAATCGAGGGGTTCGGGATGGTTTATATATAGAATAACAGATACCCGGGATTGAGTTACAGACTGGAATCTAATCGAGGGGTTTGGGGTGGTTTATATATAGAATAACAGATAGCCGGGAGTGAGTTACAGGCTGGAATCTAATCGAGGGGTTCGGGGTGGTTTATATATAGAATAACAGATACCCATATGTGAGTTACAGACTGGAATCTAATCGAGGGGTTCAGGGTGGTTTATATATAGAATAACAGATACCCGGGAGTGAGTTACAGACTGGAATCTAATCGAGGGGTTCGGGTGGTTTATATATAGAATAACAGATACCCGGGAGTGAGTTACAGACTGGAATCTAATCGAGGGGTTCGGGGTGGTTTATATATAGAATAACAGATACCCGGGAGTGAGTTACAGACTGGAATCTAATCGAGGGGTTCGGGGTGGTTTATATATAGAATAACAGATACCCGGGAGTGAGTTACAGACTGGAATCTAATCGAGGGATTTGGGTGGTTATATATAGAATAACAGATACCCGGGAGTGAGTTACAGACTGGAATCTAATCGAGGGGTTCGGGATGGTTTATATATAGAATAACAGATACCCGGGAGTGAGTTACAGACTGGAATCTAATCGAGGGGTTCGGGATGGTTTATATATAGAATAACAGATACCCGGGAGTGAGTTACAGGCTGGAATCTAATCAAGGCGTTCGGGATGGTTTATATATAGAATAACAGATACCCGGAAGTGAGTTACAGACTGGAATCTAATCGAGGGGTTCGGGATGGTTTATATATAGAATAACAGATACCGGGAGTGAGTTACAGACTGGAATCTAATCGAGGGGTTCGGGTGGTTTATATATAGAATAACAGATACCCGGGAGTGAGTTACAGACTGGAATCTAATCGAGGGGTTCGGGGTGGTTTATATATAGAATAACAGATACCCGGGAGTGAGTTACAGACTGGAATCTAATCGAGGGGTTCGGGGTGGTTTATATATAGAATAACAGATACCCGGGAGTGAGTTACAGACTGGAATCTAATCGAGGGGTTCGGGGTGGTTTATATATAGAATAACAGATACCCGGGAGTGAGTTACAGACTGGAATCTAATCGAGGGGTTCGGGGTGGTTTATATATAGAATAACAGATACCCGGGAGTGAGTTACAGACTGGAATCTAATCGAGGGGTTCGGGGTGGTTTATATATAGAATAACAGATACCCGGGAGTGAGTTACAGACTGGAATCTAATCGAGGGGTTCGGGGTGGTTTATATATAGAATAACAGATACCCGGGAGTGAGTTACAGACTGGAATCTAATCGAGGGGTTCAGGGGTGGTTTATATATAGAATAACAGATACCCGGGAGTGAGTTACAGACTGGAATCTAATCGAGGGGTTCAGGGTGGTTTATATATAGAATAACAGATACCCGGGAGTGAGTTACAGACTGGAATCTAATCGAGGGGTTCGGGGTGGTTTATATATAGAATAACAGATACCCGGGAGTGAGTTACAGACTGGAATCTAATCGAGGGGTTCGGGGTGGTTTATATATAGAATAACAGATACCGGGAGTGAGTTACAGGCTGGAATCTAATCGAGGGGTTTAGGGTGGTTTATATATAGAATAACAGATACCCGGGAGTGAGTTACAGACTGGAATCTAATCGAGGGGTTCAGGGTGGTTTATATATAGAATAACAGATACCCGGGAGTGAGTTACAGACTGGAATCTAATCGAGGGGTTTGGGGTGGTTTATATATAGAATAACAGATACCCGGGAGTGAGTTACAGACTGGAATCTAATCGAGGGGTTCGGGGTGGTTTATATATAGAATAACAGATACCCGGGAGTGAGTTACAGACTGGAATCTAATCGAGGGGTTCGGGGTGGTTTATATATAGAATAACAGATACCCGGGAGTGAGTTACAGACTGGAATCTAATCGAGGGGTTCAGGGTGGTTTATATATAGAATAACAGATACCCGGGAGTGAGTTACAGACTGGAATCTAATCGAGGGGTTCAGGGTGGTTTATATATAGAATAACAGATACCCGGGAGTGAGTTACAGACTGGAATCTAATCAAGGGGTTTGGGGTGGTTTATATATAGAATAACAGATACCCGGGAGTGAGTTAGACTGGAATCTAATCGAGACACATTCGAGAATCAGAATCATAGGGTGGAATTCTCCGCACTCACAACGGGGCGGAGAATAGCGGGCGGCGTAAATTTTTACGGCCACGCTGGTCCGACGCCCTCCCGTTATTCTCCCCCCCCCCTCCCGGCCCGCCTCCCGGCCCGTCTCCCGACACGAATCGCTGCCCGCTGTTTTTTTACGGCGAGCAGCGATTCACCCCTGGCCGATGGGCCGATTTCCCAGCCCTTTACGGCCGTTTTTATGAACGTAAAACACACCTGGTCTGGCCGTTCGTAAAAACGGCCGTAAAGTCCCGATCTGGGGAACCATGGCACCGATTGGCACGGCAGTACCACGGCCGCGGGCAGCGGGTACTTACCCCGCGCACTCTTTCTCCCTCCGCCGCCCCGCTGTATCCATTCGCGGGGCGGCGGAGGGGCATACCGGCCCACGCATGCGAGGGTTTCACGCATATGCGTGATGACGTCATCCGCGCATACGCGGGTTGGAGTCGTCCAATCCGCGCATGCGCGGCTGACGTCATCTGACGCGTCAGCCGTCGCTAACTCTGGCTAGCGAGCTTAACGAAATTCGTTAAGCCCGCGATGCCGGAGTTCACGGCCGCGCGATGCTGGCCCCGACCGGGGAGCAGAATCGGTTCGCGGTCGGGGGGGGGGGGGGGGGGGGCGGAGGCTGGCATCAAACCCGCCCGTTTTTGACGTCAGCCTCGCGATTTTTCGCGGGTGCGGAGAATCACGCCCATAGAATTTACAGTACAGAAGGAGGCCATTCAGCCCATCGAGTCTGCACCAGCCCTTGGAAAGAGCACCCCACCCAAGCTCACACCTCCACCCTATCCCTGTGACCCAGTAACTCCACCTAACCTGTTTTGGACACTGAGGGCAATTTAGCCTGGCCAATCCACCTGACCTGCACAACTTTGGACTGTGGGAGGAAACCGGAGCACCCGGGGGAAACCCACGCAGACACAGGGAGAACGTGCAAACTCCACACAGACAGTGACCCGGGGCCGGAATTGAACCCAGGTCACTGGTGCTCTGAGGCAGCAGTGCTAACCACTGTGCCACTATGCCAGGGTGTTCCTGTTCCTGAATGGCAATCCCTGGACAGTGGTAAAGTGGCATCATGGCAGTATGTGGGTATCGGTTACGGAGGAGCAGTATTGATGAAGTGTATGGCCATTACTCACTGATACAGGTGATATAGTCCTTGTCCAATGCCAGTCCAACAGGACACTCACATGTATAACTCCCATTTCTATTGGTGCAGGCGTGGGAGCATCGACCGTTATTAATCTTACACTCATCAATATCTGAGAAGGAGAAAACAAAATGAAAGACAGAAACACAGAAAACAGAAGCAGGAGGAGGCCATTCGGCCCTTCAAGCCCGCTCCATCATTCATTCTGATCATGGCTGATTATCCAATTCAGTAACCTGTTCCCCCTTTCCCCCCATATCCTTTGATCCCCTTCACCCTCAGTGCTGTATCTAACTGCTTCTAGAAAACAGACAATGTTTTGGCCTCAACTCCTTCCTGTGGTAATGAATTCCACAGGCTCACCACTCTCTGGGTGAAGAAAGTTCCCCTTATCTCTGTCCGAAATGGTCTCCCCCGTGTCTCAGACTGTGACCCCTGGTTCTGGGCACCCCCACCATTAGGAACATCCTTCCTGCATCCACCAGAATTAGACTGACACTCACCAGGAGAAAGAGTTCACCTAGCCACCTCATTACCCAGAGACTGAACTGGACTAGCCATAGAAACACTGTGGCTACAAAGGCAGATCAAAGGCTAGGAAACCTGCAGAGACTCTTCTCAACTCCTGCCAGGCTCACCTCCTGACCTCTCACCTCAAAGCCTGTCCCTAATCGACAAGGTCATATTGTATTCCGATGACTGTAATAATAATAATAATAATGATAATAATAATCTTTATTGTCTCAAGTAGGCTGACATTAACACTGCAATGAAGTTACTGTGAAAAGCCCCTAGTCACCACATTCCGGCACCTGTTCAGGTACACAGAGGGAGAATTCAGAATGTTCCCTGCAAGCTTCCTTTCGTACTGTACTTTCCCCTTCTTAATCCCTTCGTCCTTCTTTGTTGAATTAACATCGAAAACCAAACAAAAGGTACTTTTGCAACAAGTAACAAATGGAATTGCGATATGTCTCACAACTGATTTTGCTGCACTTCTGGTGGGTGTGCAGCATTACAAGAATAAGTTCAAAATTACTTTCAGGTCTCCAGCAGGATCCCTTCACCCCACCACACCAGGTCCAACCCTCCAGGGTCGTCCATAAATCATTCCACTAAACCGGAGTTTTCCAAATCCAACTTTCACCAGCAAGACCCACATTGGAGACTCCTTGTTCTGTAATGTCCAAAAGCAAGTTACTCTGACAAAGTGGGATAATTGTCACCTCATTTCAGTGGGTTTCTGTTTTGAGTTTTTCTCCATGATTACCAGATCACATGGGCCTGTCTCCAAGTTGAAATGAATGAAATGAAAATCACTTATTGTCACGAGTAGGCTTCAATGAAGTTACTGTGAAAAGTTGATGTGTTTATTATGAGCTCACCATTGCCTTTTTCAGAACGTTCTGTTTAATATTAGATTTGAATGAGACATTTTAAGACAAAACCATCCTGTGTTTGTAACAAGTGTAATGGAATACTCTCCACTAGCCTGGGAGAGTTCAGCTCCCACAACACTCAAGGGGTTCAACACTAGCAAAGCAGCCTGCTTGATTGGCAATCTATCCAGGAACGTTGGGGATCCAGTGATTAGGTGGTAATATCATTGGACTAGTATTCCAGGGGCAGCATGGTAGCACAGTGGTTAGCACTGTGGCTTCACAGCGCCAGGGTCCCAGGTTCGATTCCCGGCTTGGGTCACTGTCTGCGCAGAGTCTGCACGTTCTCCCCGTGTCTGTGTGGGTTTCCTCCTGGTGCTCCGGTTTCCTCCCACTAGTCCTGAAAGACGTGCTGTTAGGTGAATTGGACATTCTGAATTCTCCCTCCGTGTACCCGAACAGGCGCCGGAATGTGGCGACCACAATCTGTAACCCCATGACCCGGCATATCCCCCACTCTACCATTCCCACCCAGCCAGGGGATCAACCCTGGTTCAATGAAGAGTGCAGGAGAGCATGCGGGAGGAAGATAAAGTATACTGAAAAATGAGGTGGCAACCTGGTGAAGCTACAACACAGGATTACTTGTGAGCCAAACAGGATAAGCAGCAAGTAATAGACAGAGCCAAGCGATTCCACAACCCACCCACCAGATCTAAGCTCTGTAGTCCTGTCACATCCAGCCGTGAATGGTGTTGGCCAATTAAACAACTCACTGGAGGAGGAGACTCCACAAATATCCCCATCCTCAATGATGGAGGAGCCCAGCACATTGTGCAAAAGACAAGGCTGAGGCATTTGCAACAATCTTCAGCCAGAAGTGCCAAGCGGATGATCCAACCCCGTCTCCTCCGGAGGTTTCTATTATTTGATTTATTTATTCACAGGATGGGGGCATCGCTGGCTAGACCAGCATTTATTGCCCATCCCTAATTGTCCCTTGAGAAGATGGTGGTGAGCTGCCTTCCTGAACTCTGCAGTCCATAAAGGTACACCCACTGTGCTGTTAGGGAGGGAGTTCCAGGATGGGGTGTAGGCCCTCCCTCTGTGCTGTTAGGGAGGGAGTTCCAGGATGTTGCCCCAGTGACAGTGAAGGAACGGCCGATATATTTCCCAGTCAGGGCGGTGAGTGACTTGGAGGGGAACCTCCAGGTGGTGGGGTTCCCAGGTATCTGCTGCTCTTGTCCTTCTAGATGGTAGTGGCCGTGGGTTTGGAAGGTGCTGCCTGAGGAGCCTTGGTGAGTTCCTGCAGAGCATCTTGTAGATGGGACACACGGCTGCCACTGTGTGTCAGTGGTGGAGGGTTTGAATGTTTGTGGAAGGGGGGCAATAAAGCGGGGCTGCTTTGTCCTGGATGGTGTCGAGCTTCTTGAGTGTTGTTGGAGCTGCACTCATCCAGGCAAGTGGAGAGTATTCCATCACACTCCTGACTTGTGCCTTGTAGATGGTGGACAGGCTTTGGGGAATATCACAGATGGCAGTGTTGACCCAATGTGATTCACTCCACGGGATACCAAGAAACAGCTGAGGATACTTAATTCTGCTAAGGCTCTGGGCCCTGACAATATCCCGGCAATAGTACTGAAGATTTGTGCTCCAGAACATGCTGCACCCCTAGCCAAGCTGTTCCAGTACAGCTACAACACTGGCATCTACCCAGCAATGTGGGAAATTGCCCAGGTGTGTCCTGTACACAAGAAACAGGATACATCCAACCCAGCCAATGAAAACTCAAAGAAGTCAATATCGAGGCTTGGGGCTGACAAGTGGCAAGTTACATTCACACCACACAAGTGGAATGCATGACCATCTCCTACAAGAGAGGATCTAACCATCACCCCTTGACATTCAATGGCATTACCATCGCTGAATCCCCACAATCAACATCCTGGGGGTTACCATTGATCAGAAACTCAATTGGAGCAGCCACTAATTCGGGCAGTGAATTCCAGACACACACCACCCTCTCGGTGAAAAGGGCTTTCCTCATTTTCATAAAGTGCAAGGGGAGTTGAACCTCACCAGGTCCTCTCTCTGTCTCTCTCTGTCTCTCTCTCTCTCTCTCTCTCTGTCTGTCTTGCTCTCTCGCTCCCTGTCTCTCTCGCTCTCGCTCTCTCGCTCCCTGTCTCTCTCTCGCTCTCGCTCTCTGTCTCTCTCTCTTGCTCTCTCGCTCTCTGTCTCGCTCTCTCTCTCTCTCGCTCTGTCTGTCTCTCTCTGTCTCGCTCTCTCTCTCTGTTTCGCTCTCTCTCTCTCTCTCTCTCTGTCTCGCTCTCTCTCTCCCTGTCTCTCTCTCTCTCTCTCTTGCTCTCTTGCTCTCTCGCTCTCTCTCTTGCTCTCTCGCTCTCTGTATCGCTCTCTCTCTCCCTGTTTCTCTCTCTCTCTTGCTCTCTGTCTCACTCTCTCTCTCTCTCTCTGTCTGTCTCTCTCTTTGTCTCTCTCTCTCTCTCTCTGTCTCTCTCACTTTCTCCCTGTCTCTCTCTCGCTGTCTCTCTGTCTCTCTCACTTTCTCCCTGTCTCTCTCTTGCTGTCTCTCTCTGTGTCTCTCTCACTTTCTCTCTGTCTCTCTCTCTCGCTCTCTTGTCAGTCAGTCCCTATCTGGCCGACCTTTTACACAACATGGCTATCAGCCCGGTTTAGCACGGGGAGTTCACGCCCCTCAAGCCACATTAGGAAAACAATCAAACCCTCCCCGTGCAGTTTATTACATCCCTCCACCCTGGGGGGGAGGCAGGGTTTGTAAGGAGCATCCAGGAAGCCTTCTTGATGCAATATGTAGATCGTCCAACTAGGGAAGGAGCAGTACTGGACCTGGTATTGGGGAATGAGCCTGCACAGGTGGTTGAGGTTTCAGTAGGGGAATATTTTGGGAACAGTGACCACAATTCCGTAAGTTTTAGGGTACTTATGGACAGGGATGAGGGTAACCCTCGCGTTAAGGGGCAGCACGGTAGCATGGTGGTTAGCATAAATGCTTCACAGCTCCAGGGTCCCAGGTTCGATTCCCGGCTGGGTCACTGTCTGTGTGGAGTCTGCACGTCCTCCCCGTGTGTGCGTGGGTTTCCTCCGGGTGCTCCGGTTTCCTCCCACAGTCCAAAGATGTGCGGGTTAGGTGGATTGGCCATGCTAAATTGCCCGTAGTGTCCTAAAAAGTAAGGTTAGGGGGGGGGGGGGGGGTTGTTGGGTTATGGGTATAGGGTGGATACATGGGTTTGAGCAGGGTGATCATTGCTCGGCACAACATCAAGGGCCGAAGGGCCTGTTCTGTGCTGTACTGTTCTATGTTCTATAAACTGGGAAAAGGCAAATTGCGATAACATTAGACAGGAATTGAAGAATTTGGATTGGGTGCGGCTGTTGGGGGTAAATCAACAGCGGACATGTGGGAGCCTTTCAGCGACAGTTCATTAGGATTCAGGAAAGTCATGTTCCAAGGGAGAATGAAGGATAAGTATAGGAAGTTTAGGGAACCTTGGATAACGAGGGACAGTGTGAACCTCATCAAAAAGAAAAAGGAAGCTTTTGTACTAGAAGGGTGGGGACAGTCGAAACCCTTGAGGAGTATAAAGAAGGTAGGAAGGTACTGAAGCGGGAAATTAGGATGGGTCACGGAAAGTCCTTGGCAAGTAGGATTAAGGTGAATCCCAAAGTTTTTTATTCATGTGTAAAAAGCAAGAGTGTGGCCAGGGAAAGGATTGGACCCTTAAGGACAGCGGGGAGAATCTATGTGTTGAGCCAGAGGAAATGGGCAAGCTACTAAATGAGTACTTTGCATCAGTATTCACCAAAGAAAAGGACATTGTGGAAGATGATTCTTGGCTGGGTGTGTGGACAGTCTGGATCATGTTAACATTGAAAAGGAGGAGGTATTGGATCTTTTAAAATATATTAAGGTAGATAAGTCTCCTGGGCCAGATGGGATTTATCCCAGAATACTGAGGGAAGCAAGGGAGGAAATTGCTGGGGCCTTGACTGACATCTTTGTATCCTCATTGGCTACAGTCGAGATCCCAGAGGACTGGAGAATAGCTAATGTGGTATCGCTGTTTAAGAAAGGTAGCAGGGATAATCCTGGAAACTGTAGGCCGGTGAGCCTCACGTCAACAGTAGGTAAATTATTGGAGAGAATTCTCAGGGACAGGATTTATACCCATTTGGAAACAAATGGACTGATTAGCGATAGACAGCACGGTTCTGTGAAGGGGAGGTCAAGCCTCACTAACTTGATCAAGTTTTTTGAGGAGGTGACAAAGATGATTGAGGGGAGGGCGGTGGATGTTGTTTACATGGACTTCAGTAAAGCCTTTGACAAGGTGTCTCATGGCAGACTGGTACAAAAGGTGAAGTCACATGGGATCAGAGGTGAGGTGATAAGATGGATACAGAACTGGCTCGGTCACAGAAGGCAAAGGGTAGCAGTAGAAGGGTGTTTTTCTGAATGGAAGGTTGTGACTAGTGATGTTCCACAGGGATCGGTGCTGGGGCCTCTGTTGTTTGTGGTGTACATAAACGATTTGGAGGAAAATGTAGCTGGTCAGATTAGTAAGTTTGTGGATGACACCAAGGTTGGTGGAGTGGCAGATAGTGTTGAGGATTGTCAGAGGATACAGCAGGGCATAGATAGGTTGGAGACTTGGGCAGAGAAATGGCAAATGGAGTTTAATCCAGACAAATGTGAGGTAATGCATTTTGGTAGGTCTAAGAGGAGAAATATACAGTAAATGGCAAAACTCTTAGGAAGGCGTGCAGATCCACAGATCTTTGAAGATTCCAACACAAGTGGACAAGGTAGTCACGAAAGCAGACGGAATGCTTGCCTTCATTGGACGGGGCATCGAGTATAAAACTGGCAAGTCATGCTACAGTTGTACAGAACCTTGGTAAGGCCGCACTTGGAATATTGCGCACAATTCTGGTCGCCACACGACCAGAAGGATGTGGAGGCTTTGGACAGGGTGCAGAGGAGGTTTACCAGGATGTTGCCTGGTCTGGAGGGTGTTAGCTATGGGGAGAGGCTGAATAGACTCGGACTGTTTTCATTAGAAAGACAGAGGTTGAGGGTTGACCTGATAGATAGATGTCTACAAGATTATGGATAGAGTGGATGGGCAGGCACTCTTTCCCAGGGTGGAGGGGGTCAGTCACCAGGGGTCAGAGGTTTAAGGTCCTTGGGGCAAAGTTTAGAGGAGATGTGTGAGGCAGGTTTTTTTACACAGAGGGTGGTGAGGGCCTGGAACGCGTTGCCAGGGGAGGTTGCGGAAGCAGATACATTAACGGCGTTCAAAAGGCATCTTGACAAACACATGGATACGATGGGTATAGAGGGATACGGCACAAGGAAGGGCTGAGGGTTTTGGCAAAGGTTGGTATCATGACCGGTACAGGCTTGGAGGGCCGAAGGGCCTGTTCCTGTGCTGTATTGTTCTTTGCTCTTTGCTCTGGAGAGAGAGCAGAGAAGATGTATCAGAATGTTACCAGCGCTTGAAAATTGTAGCTGTGAGGAGAGATCAGGTCGGCTGGGGTTCTTGTCCTCAGAACAGAGGAGGGTAACGAGTGACATAATTGGGGTGGAGAAAATTATGAGGGGCCCAGACAGGGTCGACAGGAAAGGTTCGTTTACCAAAGGCAAATTTTTTCCAATGAAGGGGCCATTTAGCGTGGTCAATCCACCTATCCTCCACATTGTTGGGTTGTGGGGTGAAACCCACGCAAACACGGGGAATTTGTGCGAACTACCAGGGGCATAGATTTAAGGCGATTAGTGGAAGGATTTGAGGGGACATGAGGGAAATCTTTCTCGCCCAGAGGGAGGTGGACATCTGGAATTCACGGCTTAAGTTGAGGCTATAAAGCACAATTCATTCAAAAGGTCCCTGGATCAGTATCTGAAGAGCTGGAAGCTGCAGGATTACGGACCAGGGGCTGGAAAATAGGATTAAAATGAGCGGCTCATTTCTTTTTTCTTGGCCGATGCAGGCATGCTGGGCTGAATGGCCTTTTTCTGCACCGTAACATTTTTATGGTTCTGTTGTTCAATATCAATAGCAAAGCTACAAGAGCAGGTCAGAGGCTGGGAATCCTACGCTGAGTAACTCACCTCCTGACCCCCCCCCCCGCCCCCCCGCCCCACCCTCCCAAAGCCTGTCCACCATCTACAAGGCACAAGTCAGGAGTGTGATGGAATACTCTCCACTTGCCTGGATGAGTTCAGCTCCAACAACACTCAACACCATCCAGGACAAAGCAGCCCCGCTTGATTGCTCCCCTTCCACAAACATTCACTCCCTCCACCACCGACGCACAGTGGCAGCCGTGTGTACCGTCTACAAGATGCACTGCAGTAACTCACCAAGGCTCCTTAGGCAGCACCTTCCAAACCCACGGCCACTCCCATCTAGAAGGACAAGAGCAGCAGATACCTGGGAACCCCACCACCTGGAGGTTCCTCTCCAAGTCACTCACCACCCTGACTGGGAAATATATCGGCCGTTCCTTCACTGTCGCCGGGGCAACAGCACAGTGGGTGTACCTACACCCCATCCTGGAACTCCCTCCCTAACAGCACAGTGGGTGTACCTACACCCCATCCTGGAACTCCCTCCCTAACAGCACAGTGGGTGTACCTACACCCCATCCTGGAACTCCCTCCCTAACAGCACAGTGGGTGTACCTACACCCCATCCTGGAACTCCCTCCCTAACAGCACAGTGGGTGTACCTGCAGCTAAGGGGTGGTTCAAGAAGGCAGCTCACCCTCACTTTCTGAAGGGCAATCAGGGATGGGCAATAAATGCTGGCAGAACCATCAACGCCAACATCCCGTAAATAAATTAATAATCATAAGCTCGGCCAGGTTGGTGATGATGTGACAGAGATACAAGGTCGGTCCTTGCTCTCTCTCCCCTCCTCCCCCGGTACCTCAGGAATAGTGGTTCTGCTGTGGTCAGTGGGAATGGTTGACATTACATCAGCAATTAATCAGGGCAGAATCTCGGTGCAGTAAAACTGACTCACCAACACACTGCTTCCTATCGACATGGAGCTGGTATCCATGGTTACACGTGCAGTCAGAGGATCCATTGGTATTTGCACAGATCTGGTGGCAACCTCCATTCTCAACAAGACATTCATCAACGTCTGCAAAAAAAGGAGCTTCTGAGGTTAATCTTAGCTCGTCACATCCCCCAAACACAGCCAACCCCACTCTCAGATACCAGCTGAGGTCTGTATAAAAGACAGACAGAAAGTGCACTCAGTAAGCTTTGCGCAAGTGAAGGAGACACAGCCGGAGTGGGAATTGGAACTTGATAATTTGGTGCAGTGAGGTAATTCGGGGCAGAGTGGGAGAAGGTGCTTTTTCCCGACTGTTTTGTTCTCTTTCTTCTGGCCTGTAACTTTTAATCAGCAGGGAGAGAACCAGAGAGCATCTGAGAACCTGGGAAGGTAAGTGAGTTTTATTCATTTTTATTTTTATTACCTTTTCAAATTGTGTGTGTGTGGTGGTGGGGGGACATGAAGTGACATCACAGTAAAGCTGTGACCTGATTGGCTAGTTGGGAATTTACACTAAATTTAAAAATTAAGCATTGTTTAAACTAATTAAACATAATTACATAATTATAATTTAGAGGGGTATCTAAGCCAGAGATTGGAGAGTACTGTATTTACCTTTCACATTTATAGTAGAAATCTAGTGCGAGAAAACATATAGATAACAGTAACTTCAATTTTAAAAAAAAATGTAATTGACCAATTAATTGACGCAATGTCAGTAAGAGGGGTGCAGTGCTCTGACTGTGAGATGTGGGAGGTCCGGGAGGCTTCCAGTGTCCCTGGAGGCTGCATCTGCAGAAAGTAAACCCAACTGGAGTTCCTCACAGGCCGCATGGTTCGGTTGGAGCAGCAGTTGGATGTACTTCGGAGCAGGCAGGTGGCAGAAAGCGTCATAGATAGCAGCTATATAAATGTGGTCACACCCAAGGTACAGGCAGAGAAATGGGTGACCACCAGAAGGGGCAGGCAGTCAGTGCAGGAATCCCCTGTGGTTGTCCCCCTCTCGAACAGGTATACCCCTTTGGATACTGTCGGGGGGGGATAGCCTATCAGGGGAAACAGCAGCAGCCAAAGCAGTGGCACCACGGCTGGCTCTGATGTTCAGAAGGGAGGGTCAAAGCGCAGAAGATCAATAGTCATAGGGGACACTATAATCAGGGGCACATATAGGTGCTTCTGTGGACGTGAAAGAGACTCCAGGATGGTATGTTGCCTCCCTGGTGCCAGGGTCCAGGATGTCTCTGAACGGTTAGCGGGCATCCTGAAGGGGGAGGGCAAACAGGCAGAGGTCGTTGTACATATTGGTACTAACGACATAGGCAGGAAGGGGCATGAGGTCCTGCAGCAGGAGTTCAGGGAGCTAGGCAGAAAGTTAAAAGACAGGACCTCTAGGGTTGTAATCTCGGGATTACTCCCTGTGCCACGTGCCAGTGAGGCTAGAAATAGGAGTGATGTGGAGATGCCGGCGTTGGACTGGGGTGAGTACAGTAAGAAGTCTTACAACACCAGGTTAAAGTCCAACAGGTTTGTTTCAAACACGAGCTTTCGGAGCACTGCTCCTTCCTCAGGTGAATGAAGAGGTATGTTCCAGAACGACGGAGACTGCAGGCGGAGCTGGGAGCGCTATCCACTGGGAAGGCCATAGAGCAACTCAAAAAGGCCAGGGGTGCGGTGTATGAGTATGGGGAGAAAGCCAGCAGAATGCTTGCACAGCAAGTTAGGAAGAGGGAGGCGGCCAGGGAGATAGGGACGGTAGTGGACGGGGCAGGGAACCGGGTTGGAGACCCAGCAGGACTGAACAGGGTATTCAGGGACTTTTACAGTAAGCTGTATACCTCGGAACCCCCCACGGGGCCGGAGGGGATGAGGCGCTTCTTAGATGGGCTGACCTTCCCAAGGGTGGGCAGGGGGATGGTAGAGGGGCTGGGGGCCCCGATTAGAGCTGAAGAAGTAATGGGGGGCCTGAAGGCCATGCAGTCGGGTAAAGCCCCGGGGCCGGACGGGTATCCAGTGGAGTTCTACAAAAAGTTCTCGGGTATACTGGGGCCGGTGCTGGTTAGGGTGTTTAACGAGGCGAGGGACAATGGGGTGTTACCCCCGACGATGTCGCAAGCCACCATCTCGCTGATATTAAAACGGGATAAGGATCTGGAGATCTGTGGGTCCTATAGGCCAATCTCCCTGATTAGTGTAGATGCTAAACTGCTGGCCAAGATCCTGGCGTCCAGAATTGAAGACTGCGTACCGGACGTGATTGTGGAGGACCAAACGGGGTTTGTTAAGGGCAGGCAGCTGGTAGCCAATCTAAGAAGGGTACTCAATGTGATTATGATGCCCCCGGAGGGCAGAGAGGTGGAAATAGTGGTGGCAATGGATGCCGAAAAGGCTTTTGACCGGGTGGAGTGGGACTATTTATGGGAGGTGCTGGGACGGTTTGGGTTTAGAGAAGGCTTTGTGGACTGGGTTAAACTGCTATATCAGGCCCCGGAGGCTAGTGTAAGGATGAACAGGACGACATCTGAGTATTTTAGACTACACCGCGGGACAAGACAGGGATGCCCCCTCTCTCCACTGCTGTTTGCGTTGGCCGTAGAACCGCTGGCAATTGCTCTGAGAGCGGCAAGGGGATGGAAGGGAATGGTCGGGGGGGGGGGGGGGGGGGGGGGGGATGGTCGGGGGGGGGGGGGATGGTCGGGGGGGGGGATAGAACACAAGGTCTCGCTCTACGCAGATGACCTGCTTTTGTATGTGTCAGATCCAGCGGCAGGGATAGACGGGATTATGGAAATCCGAGGGGAGTTTGGACGGTTTTCGGGCTACATGTTGAACGTGGCAAAAGAGGGGGATCAGGCTCGGCCTGATTCAGTTCAAGGTGGTTCATTGGGCCCACATGACGGTGGCCCGGATGGAATACAATGTTGACAAATGTGAGGTTATCCATTTTGGTAGGAATAACAGCAAACGGGATTATTATTTAAACAATAAAATATTAAAGCATGCTGCTGTACAGAGAGACCTGGGTGTGCTAGTGCATGAGTCACAGAAGGTTGGTTTACAAGTGCAACAGGTGATTAAGAAGGCAAATGGAATTTTGTCCTTCATTGCTAGAGGGATGGAGTTTAAGACTAGGGAGGTTATGTTGCAATTGTATAAGGTGTTAGTGCGGCCACACCTGGAGTATTGTGTTCAGTTTTGGTCTCCTTACTTGAGAAAGGACGTACTGGCGCTGGAGGGTGTGCAGAGGAGATTCACTAGGTTAATCCCAGAGTTGAAGGGGTTGGATTATGAGGAGAGGTTGAGTAGACTGGGACTGTACTCGTTGGAATTTAGAAGAATGAGGGGGGATCTTATAGAAACATTTAAAATTATGAAGGGAATAGATAGGATAGATGCGGGCAGGTTGTTTCCACTGGCGGGTGACAGCAGAACTAGGGGGCATAGCCTCAAAATAAGGGGAAGTAGATTTAGGACTGAGTTTAGGAGGAACTTCTTCACCCAAAGGGTTGTGAATCTATGGAATTCCTTGCCCAGTGAAGCAGTTGAGGCCCCTTCATTAAATGTTTTTATGATAAAGATAGATAGTTTTTTGAAGAATAAAGGGATTAAGGGTTATGGTGTTCGGGCCGGAAAGTGGAGCTGAGCCCACAAAAGATCAGCCATGATCTCATTGAATGGCGGAGCAGGCTCGAGGGGCCAGATGGCCTACTCCTGCTCCTAGTTCTTATGTTCTTATGAGCAAATTCTTTGGGCTGGAGGACAAGTGTGCTAGATATGGGGGAGGACCAGCTAACCATGTCCACATGTTCTGGGCGTGTCCAAAACTCAGGGGATACTGGCAGGGATTTGCGGACATCATATCCCGGGTACTGAAAACAAAGGTGGCGATGAGTCCAGAGGTGGCGATTTGTGGGGTGTCGGAAGACCCGGGAGTACAGGAGGGGATAGAGGCTGACGTTGTGGCCTTTGCTTCCCTGGTAGCCCGGTGACGAATACTGTTGGCCTGGAGGGACTTAAAGCCCCCAAAGACCAAAGTATGGCTGTCGGACATGGCAAGCTTTCTCGGCTTGGAAAAAAATCAAGTTCGCCTTACGAGGATTGCTATCGGGGTTCGCCTGGAGGTGGCAACCATTCATCGACTTCTTCGCGGGGAACTAATCGTCAGCGGGGGGGGGGAGGTTAGAATAGTGTAGAGTAGGGGGGAAGAATAGGCGGGTCTATCTGCGAGAGTGGTACTGTTATTTGCACTATGTTTTTTGTAATTGGTATCTGCACACTAATGTATATTGTTACTGTTTACAATGCCAAAAATACCTCAATAAAACGTCAGTGATAGGGAAATTACTGGAGAGAATTCTTCGAGACAGAACCTACTCCCATTTGGAAGCAAGTGGACGTGTTAGCGAGAGGCAGCACGGTTTTTTGAAGGTGAGGTCGTGTCTCACAAACTTGATAAGAGTTTTTCAAAGAGGTCACAAAGATGATTGATGCAGGTAGGGCAGTGGATGTTGTCTATATGGACTTCAGTAAGGCCTTTGACAAGGTCCCTCATGGCAGACTGGTACAAAAGGTGAAGTCACACAGGATTAGGGGTGAGCTGGCAAGGTGGAGACAGAACTGGCTAGGCCATAGAAGGCAGAGAGTAGCAATGGAAGGGTGCTTTTCTAATTGGAGGACTGTGACTCGCGGCGTTTCACAGGGATCAGAGCTGGGCCTTTGCTGTTTGTGGTGTATATCAATGATTTGTAAGAAAATGTAGCTGGTCTGATTAGTAAGTTTGCAGACGATACAAAAATTGGTGGAGTTGCGGATAGTGAAGACGATTGTCAGAGGATACAGTCGGGTATAAACTGGTTGGAGTCTTGGGCAGAGAAATGGCAGATGGAGTTTAATCCGGACAAGTGTGAGGTAATGCACTTTGGGAGGTCCAGTGCATGTAGGAATTACACAGTAAATGGGAGAACTCTTGCGAGTATTGACAGGCAGAGAGATCTGGGCTTGTTTCACTGAAAGTGGCAACATGTGGATAAGGTGGTTTAAGAAGGCATACGGCATGCTGGCCTTCATCGGATTGGATTGGATTTGTTTATTGTCACGTGTACCGAGGTACAGTGAAAAGTATTTTTCTGCAAGCAGCTCAACAGATCATTCAGCACGTGGGAAGAAAAGGGAATTAAACAGAATTCAAGAAAATACATAATAGGGCAACACAAGATATACAATGTAACTACATAAGCATTGGCATCGGATGAAGCATACAGGGTGTAGTGTTAATGAGGTCAGTCCATAAGAGGGTCATTTAGGAGTCTGGTAACAGCGGGGAAGAAGCTGTTTTGAGTCTGTTTGTGCGTGTTCTCAGACTTCTGTATCTCCTGCCCGATGGAAGAAGTTGGAAGAGTGAGTAAGCCGGGTGGGAGGGGTCTTTGATTATGCTGCCCGCTTTCCCCAGGCAGCGGGAGGTGTAGATGGAGTCCATGTATGGGAGGCAGGTTTGTGTGATGGACTGGGTGGTATTCACGACTCTCTGAAGTTCCTTGCGGTCCTGGGCCGAGCAGTTGCCATACCAGGCTGTGATGCAGCCCGATAGGATGCTTTCTATAGTGCATCTGTAAAAGTTGGTAAAGGTTAATGTGGACATGCCGAATTTCCTTAGTTTTCTGAGGAAATATAGGCGCTGTTGTGCTTTTTTGGTGATAGCGTTGATGTTGAGGGACCAGGACAGATTGTTGGTGATGTGCACCCCTAGGAATTTGAAGCTGCTAACCATCTCCACCTCGGCCCCGTTGATGCTGACAGGGGTGTGTACAGTACTTTGCTTCCTGAAGTCGATGACCAGCTCTTTAGTTTTGCTGGCATTGAGGGAGAGATTGTTGTCGTTACACCACTCCGCTAGGTTCTCTATCTCCCTCCTGTATTCGGACTCGTCGTTATTCGAGATCCGGCCCACTATGATCGTATCGTCAGCAAACTTGTAGATGGTGTAGCCATCTAAGATGGACACTGGGCTACAAAATGGAGAACTGCTAAGGCTGCAGGGAAAAACAGTCTTAGTGAGGACAAGCAGCTTGCAGAAGACTGTTTTGCATTCTGCACGTACAGAAACCAGTTTCTGGCCAGGTGCAGAGTTTCAGCCAAAGGTGCAAATGGGAAACAGATCTGCATAGTAATGAGGTGATCCAGATCCAGACCCCGCACAATAGAAACATTTTAGTATCAATGGATACTTTTCCGTAGACGCCCAGACAGAATGGCGCCAAAGCAACCAACACAAAGAGCCGTAGGGACCGCCCCACCCATCGAGGAACGACCCTCAGATTGGGGAGTTTGGAAGATATCGATTGGGAGAGACCCAATCGATACCTGGCAGGTGAAAGAACCGCCCCAAGGGGGCACGGACTTCTAGGACCTATAAGAGTAGGTCCCGCACATGGTTCGGTCTGCTTGCTCCGGCCCAGGACTGCTGTTGTTTTGCTCCGGCCCAGACCTGTTACATCGCATCCTGACTCCAGTTTCATCACCGGCCGTTGAGCCTCAGCTATCGAACTGTAAGTGCCAATACAACGATCGCTACGTGATCCAGACCTTGCTAGATCTTGACAACTTTGCGAATCAGAAAGTTGCAGACCAAGAACGGGACGAAGGCCTTGTTCCCTGACCTTGCCTGTTCCTGTCTAGATAAATATTTAGTTGTTTAGTATTAGAAGTAAGTTAGTCTCTTTAGCGTATGCATGTGTATTTATTATATTTGTTATAATAAACACCAATTGTTTGGACTTACTAATCGATGTACGGATTTATTACTTTGAACCTGACCTTGATATACTTGTGACGGTGTCTCAATACGGCACCTGGCGACTCCGAGCATAATTACACATACAGAGCCATAGTAGTGTTAAGCACACGGCCTTTAAACGGAGGCGTGTTAATCACACTCCAGTAAAACGAGCAACAATGGAGTTGGAACCAAGTTTTGCCACGCAGTCGTGTGTGTACAGGGAGTATAGTAGGGGGCTAAGTATGCAGCCTTGCGGGGCCCCGGTATTGAGGAGTATTGTGGAGGAGGTGTTGGTGTTCATTCTTACTGATTCGGTTGGGACATTGAGTATAAGAATTGGCAAGTCATGTTGCATCTGTATTAGAACCTTAGTTAGGCCACACTTGGAGTATAGTGTTCAATTCTGGTCGCCACACTACCAGAAGGATGTGGAGGCTTTAGAGAGGGTGCAGAAGAGATTTACCAGGATGTTGCCTGGTATGGAGGGCATTAGCTATGAGGAGTGGTTGGATAAACTCGGTTTGTTCTCACTGGAACGACGGAGGTTGAGGGGCGACCTGATAGAGGTCTACATAATTATGAGGGGCATGGACAGAGTGGATAGTCAGATGGTCTTTCCTAGGGTAGGAGAGTCAAGTACTCGGGGACATGGGTTTAAAGTGCCAGGGGAAAAGTTTAGAACAGATGTGCGAGGCAAGTTTTTTTACACAGAGTGGTAAATATATGGAACGCGCTGCCTGGGGAGGGGGTGGGAGCCGGTACAATAGCGGCATTTAAGGGGCATCTAGACAAATATATGACTAGGATGGGAATGGAAGGAGACGGACTCCGTAAGTGCAGACGGTTTGAGTTTAGGCAGGTCCATGACCAGTACAGGCTTGGAGGGCCGAAAGGCCTGTTCCTGTGCTGTATTGTTCTTTGTTCCAACAGACACATACACAAACATACACTAACAGACACATACACAAACACACACTAACAGACATATACACAAACACACACTAACAGACACATACACAAACACACACTAACAGACACATACACAAACACACACTAACAGACACATACACAAACACACACTAACAGACACATACACAAACACACACTAACAGAGACATACACAAACACACACTAACAGACACATACACAAACACACACTAACAGACACATACACAAACACACACTAACAGACACATACACAAACACACACTAACAGACACAACACACAAACATACACTAACAGACACATACACAAACACACACTAACAGACATATACACAAACATACACTAACAGACACATACACAAACACACACTAACAGACATATACACAAACATACACTAACAGACACATACACAAACATACACTAACAGACACATACACAAACATACACTAACAGACACATACACAAACATACACTAACAGACATATACACAAACATACACTAACAGACACACACACAAACAGACACTAACAGACACACACACTAACAGACACACACACAAACAGACACATACACAAACACACACTAACAGACACATACACAAACATACACTAACAGACACATACACAAACATACACTAACAGACACACACACAAACAGACACTAACAGACACACACACTAACAGACACACACACAAACAGACACATACACAAACACACACTAACAGACACATACACAAACATACACTAACAGACATATACACAAACATACACTAACAGACACACACACAAACAGACACTAACAGACACACACACTAACAGACACACACACAAACAGACACATACACAAACACACACTAACAGACACATACACAAACATACACTAACAGACACATACACAAACACACACTAACAGGCACATACACAAACACACACTAACAGACACATACACAAACACACACTAACAGACACATACACAAACACACACTAACAGACACATACACAAACACACACTAACAGACACACACACAAACAGACACTAACAGACACACACACTAACAGACACACACACAAACAGACACATACACAAACACACACTAACAGACACATACACAAACACACACAAACAGACACATACACACAAACACACACTAACAGACACATACACACAAACACACACTAACAGACACATACACAAACATACACTAACAGACACACACACTAACAGACACACACACAAACAGACACTAACAGACACACACACTAACAGACACACACACTAACAGACACACACACAAACAGACACTAACAGACACACACACTAACAGACACACACACTAACAGACACATACACAAACATACACTAACAGACATATACACAAACACACACTAACAGACACATACACAAACACACACTAACAGACACATACACAAACACACACTAACAGACTCATACACAAACACACACTAACAGACACATACACAAACACACACTAACAGACACATACACAAACATACACTAACAGACACATACACAAACACACACTAACAGACACATACACAAACACACACTAACAGACACATACACAAACATACACTAACAGACATATACACAAACACACACTAACAGACACATACACAAACACACACTAACAGACACATACACAAACACACACTAACAGACTCATACACAAACACACACTAACAGACACATACACAAACACACACTAACAGACTCATACACAAACACACACTAACAGACATATACACAAACACACACTAACAGACACATACACAAACACACACTAACAGACATATACACAAACATACACTAACAGACATATACACAAACATACACTAACAGACAAATACTTACACAAACACACACTAACAGACATATACACAAACACACACTAACAGACATATACACAAACACACACTAACAGACATATACACAAACACACACTAACAGACATATACACAAACACACACTAACAGACACATACACAAACACACACTAACAGACTCATACACAAACACACACTAACAGACATATACACAAACACACACTAACAGACACATACACAAACACACACTAACAGACATATACACAAACATACACTAACAGACATATACACATACACTAACAGACACATACACAAACATACACTAACAGACATATACACAAACATACACTAACAGACATATACACAAACATACACTAACAGACAAATACTTACACAAACACACACTAACAGACATATACACAAACACACACTAACAGACATATACACAAACACACACTAACAGACAAATACTTACACAAACGTACACAAATAGACACATACACAAACATACACTAACAGACAAATACTTACACAAACATACACAAACAGACACATACACAAACACACACTAACAGAGACACACACTAACAGACAAATACTTACACAAACACACACTAACAGAGACACACACTAACAGACTCATACACAAACACACACTAACAGACACATACACAAACACACACTAACAGACACACACTAACAGACACATACACAAACACACACTAACAGAGACACACACTAAGACAAATACATACACAAACACACACTAACAGACACATACACAAACACACACTAACAGACACACACTAACAGACACATACACAAACACACACTAACAGAGACACACACTAAGACAAATACGTACACAAACACACACTAACAGACACATACACAAACACACACTAACAGAGACACACACTAACAGACACATACACAAACGCACACAAACAGAGACACACACTAACAGACACAACACACAAACAGTGACACACACTAACAGACACACACACACACACAGATATACACAAACAGACACACACACACAAACACACACTGGCTTTTAAAACAGACCAAGGCGGGCCAGCAGCACGGTTCAATTCCCGTACCAGCCTCCCCAAACAGGCGCCGGAATGTGGCGACTTGGGGCTTTTCACAGTAACTTCATTGAAGCCTACTTGAATGAAATGAAATGAAAATGGCTTATTGTCACGAGTAGGCTTCAATGAAGTTACTGTGAAAAGCCCCTAGTCGCCACATTCCGGCACCTGTTTGGGGAGGCTGTTACGGGAATTGAACCGTGCTGCTGGCCTGCTTGGTCTGCTTTCAAAGCCAGCGATTTAGCCCAGTGAGCTAAAGCAGCCCCGTTTGTGACAATAAGTGATTTTCATTTCATTTTTTTTCATTTCACATAAGCAGATACACAGGCATTGCAAAGTAAAATGGGGAAGATGTCATTTGAAACATGGAGGTCTGAGAAAACCCGAACATGAGAAAACGCAAGCAAAAATCCCACAAAGGGTTAACAGCATTCAGAAAAGAGGGTTTGAAATGCAAACAGCCTTTATCAGCTCGAGAAATAGCTTGAGGCAGCTCATGCTGTAATCTGATGCTGTCCTTTCAAATTAAAGAAATATGAGTGATTTAAGTTTTTAGCTACATAGAGGAAATAATAGTTCACACTTTCATAGAAGGGGCTGGTTTAGCTCACTGGGCTAAATCGGTGGCTTTTAAAGCAGACCAAGGCAGGCCAGCAGCACGGTTTGATTCCCGTACCAGCCTCCCCGGACAGGTGCTGGAATGTGGCGACTAGGGGCTTTTCACAGTAACTTCATTGAAGCCTACTCGTGACAACAAGCGATTTTCATTTTCGATAAGAATTGCCAGAATCTTAAGTGAATTACGTGAAATAATGTGCATTTGTGAATAATAGCAACTTGATGACATCAGTTAGAAGTGGAAGTCTGGAGATAATGGTTGAGTCTAATAAGGCATAAATTAACACCAATCAGGAGTCAGTAAAACATGACGAGAACAGGTGTCACTCCTCTAAGATTTGAAAAACACCAAAGCATTTTTACCAATGCTTATCACTGAAACTTCCTCTAGTTAGACATGATGGAAACTAGATGTGTACAATGGACAAACAAAATTGCCTAAATGAGCAGAAGATATTATTTAAAGGTAATTAAATGTAACCAGCATGGCTGTGAGAAGGGTTTAAAACATCCTGAATCACTGGCAGCCGACATTCAGCTCTCAGATGGCAGAGCTGCTTCGGGACATGGGGAGAGATTGAAAACGAGATCCGAACAGAACAGCAAATCAACTAGGAGAAAACCAACAGAGAGAGAGAGGAATGATTGTCATGGAGGCCCGGAAGGTCTGATTAACCGGCACGGAGAATTCAGAAGCAAGATCTTTTTTACTTGTTGTAAAGACAGTGATGTTATTTTCTTTTGAAGTAAAATAAAGTAAGTTTTAAATTAACCGTAACTGAAACAGTGGTTATTACAAAATATCAATAGGTCTACTGTACTTTCTTAGCAAGGCGGGACCCAGGATCAAAGCTACTAAGTGGTAAGTAGAAAAAATCTTCTTTGAAGATATCGGTTTTACCGGGATAACTTGAAACAAGAGTTTGACCTGAATAGCCTTAAGTCTGTAAAGGAGTCAAGGAGTAAAACTCCTTGTGCACCATTTAGAACATCTGATTGACCCTTTTTGGTATAGGGGGAGTTCTAAGAATAGTGGTGATTTAACGTCAGCATACATACACAGACACACAGGCACACATATACAAATACACAGACACACATCCACAAATACACAGTCACACATACACAAATACACAGGCACACAAATGTAACTATACAGGCACACAAACACAAATACATTGGAACACATACGCAAATACACAGCCACACATATGCAAAGACACAGGCACAAACACAGATACACATGCACGTACACATATGCAGGAACACGTACATGGATACACAGGAACCCGTACACAACTACACAGGAACCCGTACACAAATACAGACACACATACACAAATATACAGACACACATACACAAATACACGGACACACATACACAAATACACAGGCACACATACAGAAATACACAGGCACACATACAGAAATACACAGGCACACATACAGAAATACACAGGCACACATACAGAAATACACAGGCATACATACACAACTATACAGGCACACAAGCACAAATACACAGGCACACATACACAAATACATTGGAACACATACGCAAATACACAGCCACACATACGCAAATACACAGCCACACATACATAAGAACATAAGAACTAGGAGCAGGAGTAGACCATCTGGCCCCTCGAGCCTGCTCCGCCATTCAATGAGATCATGGCTAATCTTTTGTGGACTCAACTCCACTTTCCTGCTCGAACACCATAACCCTTAATCCCTTTATTCTTCAAAAAACTATCTATCTTTATCTTTAAAACATTTAATGAAGGAGCCTCAACTGCTTCAAGGAATTCCATAGATTCACAACCCTTTGGGTGAAGTTCCTCCTAAACTCAGTCCTAAATATACTTCACTTATTTTAAGGCTATGCCCCCTAGTTCTGCTTTCACCCGCCAGTGGAAACAACCTGCCCGCATCTATCCTATCTATTCCCTTCATAATTTGATATGTTTCTATAAGATCCCCCCTCATCCTAAATTCCAACGAGTGCAGTCCCAGTCTACTCAACCTCTCCTCGTAATCAACCCCTTCAGCTCTGGGATTAACCTAGTGAATATCCTCTGCACACCCTCCAGTGCCAGTATGTCCTTTCTCAAGTAAGGAGACCAAAACTGAACACAATACTCCAGGTGTGGCCGCACTAACACCTTATACAATTGCAACATAACCTCCCTAGTCTTAAACTCCATCCCTCTAGCAATGAAGGACAAAATTCCATTTGCCTTCTTAATCACCTGTTGCACTTGTAAACCAACCTTCTGTGACTCATGCACCAGCACACCCAGATCTCTCTGCACAGCAGCATGCTTTAATATTTTATCACTTAAATAATAATCCCGTTTGCTGTTATTCCTACCGAAATGGATAACCTCACATTTGTCAACATTGTATTCCATCTGCCACAAATACACAGGCACAAACAAAAATACATTGGAACACATACATAAATGCACAGCCACACATACGCAAATACACAGGCACACACACAGATACACATACACGTACACATATGCAGGAACACATACACGGATACACATCCACAACTACACAGGCACACATACACAACTACACAGGCACTCATACACAACTACACAGGCAAATGTACACAACTACATAGGCACACATACACAATTACACAGAAACACATACACAACTACACAGGCATATGTACACAATAACACAGGAACCCGTACACAACTACACAGACACACATACACAAATACACGGACACACATACACAAATACACAGGCACACATACACAAACAGGCACACATACACAAGTACACGGACACACATACACAAATACACAGGCACACACACACAAATACACAGGCACGTATACACAACTATACAGGCACATATACACAACTGCATAGGCACACGTACACAATTACACAGACACACGTACAAAACTACACAGGAACCCGTACACAACGACACAGGCACATGTACACAGCTACACAGGCACACGTACACAAATATAAAGCCACACATACAAATACACAGACACACATACACAGGCACACATACACAAATATACAGGCAAACATACACAAATACATAGCAACACATACATAAATGCACAAGCACACACATAGAGAAACGTACATAAATGCATATATACATTCACACAACAATAATCTATATATATATATAGAACCTACAGGCAGGAAATGTGCGCCCAGCTCTGTCAGTGAGTGTAAAACGAGCGTGCACCCCTTTCTTGTAGCACCAGATGCTGTAAGGAGGTGAGATTAAAGATCTCTTTGAAAGGGAGAAGATACATTTCTCAGGTAAGTGGGTGGATAGATTGGGGTTCGGGTCGGGGACGGTGGGCTGGTGTGGGGTAGGGTCCTGGCAGATAAGGAGGTGGGGCGGTGAGGCGCTTTGAGAGGAGAGTTTGGGTGGGTCTCCTGCAGGGTGGGGGGGGGGGGGGTGTCCTGTGCGAGGCCGGGTCTGGGTATTTAATCCGTTACTCTGAATTTACGAGTGATATTAGTCCTCTAACTCTTCCAGAATAACTAGCAGAGTTAACCTGGCGCAATCCAAAATTGTTGATTGAAATCAATTCTGTTGGACGGATCGCAGCCCAGCACGATTGTCGAGAGGAAGTTAGTATTCCTGGACAATTCCCGGGTAAATCCTCACATGGGAACGTCCCAGAGGGATTCCCAAATTCACCATTGGGGTACCCCCTAAATGCGAAGCTGGGGATCCAGGAACGTTTGGGCTGCTAGTTTAGATCTTTAGAAGATTGGTCAGAGGCAGGAAGCTAAATCCAGTTGCCTCCTCCTTGGTGAGTGGGGCGGGGGTGGGATGGGGAGGGGGGGGGGGTTTAATAAGGAAGGGATCCCGCCAACTTCCCGGATCCACCCTAATAACCTCGCTGGAAGATATAAAGTTGCTTCTTGCCCTGCTGCATGCACTGCTTCCTGCCCTGCTGCATGTACTGCTTCCTGCCCTGCTGCATGCACTGCTTCCTGCCCTGCTGCATGCACTGCTTCCTGCCCTGCTGCATGCACTGCTTCCTGCCCTGCTGCATGTACTGCTTCCTGCCCTGCTGCATGCACTGCTTCCTGCCCTGCTGCATGTACTGCTTCCTGCCCTGCTGCATGCACTGCTTCCTGCCCTCAGCATGCACTGCTTCCTGCCCTGCTGCATGCACTGCTTCCTGCCCCGCCGCATGCACTGCTTCTTGCCCTGCCGCATGCACTGCTTCCTGCCCTGCTGCATGCACTGCTTCTTGCCCTGCCGCAGGCACTGCTTCTTGCCCTGCTGCATGCACTGCTTCCTGCCCTGCTGCATGCACTGCTTCCTGCCCTGCTGCATGCACTGCTTCCTGCCCTGCTGCATGCACTGCTTCTTGCCCTGCCGCATGCACTGCTTCTTGCCCTGCTGCATGCACTGCTTCCTGCCCTGCTGCATGTACTGCTTCCTGCCCTGCTGCATGCACTGCTTCCTGCCCTGCTGCATGCACTGCTTCCTGCCCTCAGCATGCACTGCTTCCTGCCCTGCTGCATGCACTGCTTCCTGCCCTCAGCATGCACTGCTTCCTGCCCTGCTGCATGCACTGCTTCCTGCCCTGCTGCATGCACTGCTTCCTGCCCTGCTGCATGCACTGCTTCCTGCCCTGCTGCATGCACTGCTTCCTGCCCTGCTGCATGCACTGCTTCCTGCCCTGCTGCATGCACTGCTTCCTGCCCTCAGCATGCACTGCTTGCTGCCCCGCCACGTGCACTGCTTCCTGCCCTGCTGCATGCACTGCTTCCTGCCCTCAGCATGCACTGCTTCCTGCCCTCAGCATGCACTGCTTCCTGCCCTGCTGCATGCACTGCTTCCTGCCCTGCTGCATGCACTGCTTCCTGCCCTCAGCATGCACTGCTTCCTGCCCTGCTGCATGCACTGCTTCCTGCCCTCAGCATGCACTGCTTCCTGCCCTGCTGCATGCACTGCTTCCTGCCCTGCTGCATGCACTGCTTCCTGTCCTGCTGCATGCACTGCTTCCTGCCCTGCCGCATGTACTGCTTCCTGCCCCGCCGCATGCACTGCTTCCTGCCGTGCTGCATGCACTGCTTCCTGCCCTGCTGCATGCACAGCTTCCTGCCCTCAGCATGCACTGCACCCTGCCGTGCTGCATGCACTGCTTCCTGCCCTGCTGCATGCCCTGCTGCATGCACTGCTTCCTGCCCTGCTGCATGCCCTGCTGCATGCACTGCTTCCTGCCCTGCTGCATGCCCTGCTGCATGCCCTGCTGCATGCACAGCTTCCTGCCCTCAGCATGCACTGCACCCTGCCGTGCTGCATGCACTGCCTCCTGCCCTGCTGCATGCCCTGCTTCCTGCCCTGCTGCATGCCCTGCTGCATGCACTGCTTCCTGCCCTGCTGCATGCCCTGCTGCATGCCCTACTACATGCACAACTTCCTGCCCTGCTGCATGCACTGCTTCCTGCCCTGCTGCATGCACTGCTTCCTGCCCTGCTGCATGCACTGCTTCCTGCCCTGCTGCATGCCCTACTGCATGCCCTACTGCATGCACAACTTCCTGCCCTGCTGCATGCACTGCTTCCTGCCCTGCTGCATGCCCTGCTGCATGCCCTACTGCATGCCCTACTGCATGCACAACTTCCTGCCCTGCTGCATGCACTGCTTCCTGCCCTGCTGCATGCACGACTTCCTGCCCTGCTGCATGCACGACTTCCTGCCTGATGACCCCGCTGGGGAAGGTGGAGGGGTCCCTCGATTGCACTCAATCCCTGATCAAGAGACCTGTCATTGGGAAGCCAGGATCCTACTCAGAGCCATTTTCCAGCCCTTGAGCCAAACCCCCTCCCCCACAGCCACCTTCGCACCATAACTCAACTGAGCTTGGGACCTGCCTCCGGCCTTGGTTGGGTGTCTTACTGGCAGTGGCCACCGCATGCTCCATGGCACTGCTGAGTGCACCACGACTACCAGCCTCTGATTGGCTGGCAGCTCTCAGTGCACAGGACTTTCACATCGGGGTCCTTGAACCCAGGGAAAGGCCCAGTGCCTTCCCATTGAGAGCCTGCCCATTGTGTCCCTGCCCATTGAGAGCCTGCCCATTGTGTCCCCGCCCATTGAGAGCCTGCCCATTGAGAACCTGCCCATTGAGTCCTTGCCCATTGAGAACCTGCCCATTGAGAACCTGCCCATTGAGAGCCTGTCCATTGTGTCCCTGCCCATTGAGAGCCTGCCCATTGTGTCCCTGCCCATTGTGTCCCTGCCCATTGTGTCCCTGCCAATTGTGTCCCTGCCAATTGTGTCCCTGCCCATTGTGTCTCTGCCCATTGAGAACCTGCCCATTGTGTCCCTGCCCATTGTGTCCCTGCCCATTGTGTCCCTGCCAATTGTGTCCCTGCCCATTGTGTCTCTGCCCATTGAGAACCTGACCATTGTGTCCCTGCCCATTGAGAGCCTGCCCATTGAGAACCTGACCATTGTGTCCCTGCCCATTGAGATCCTGCCCATTGAGTCCCTGCCCATTGTGTCCCTGCCCATTGAGAACCTGCCCATTGAGTCCCTGCCCATTGTGTCCCTGCCCATTGTGTCCCTGCCCATTTTGCCCCTGCCCATTGTGTCCCTGCCCATTGAGAGCCTGCCTATTGAGAACCTGCCCATTGTGTCCCTGCCCATTGAGAACCTGCCCATTGAGAACCTGCCCATTGAGAACCTGCCCATTGAGAACCTGCCCATTGTGTCCCTGCCAATTGAGTCCCTGCCCATTGAGAGCCTGCCCATTGTGTCCCTGCCCATTCAGTCCTTGCCCATTGAGTGCCTACCCATTGAGTCCCTGCCCATTGAGAGCCTGCCCATTGAGAACCTGTCCATTGAGTCCCTGCCCATTGAGAGCCTGCCCATTGTGTCCCTGCCCATTCATTCCTTGCCCATTGAGTGCCTACCCATTGAGTCCCTGCCAATTGAGAACCTGCCCATTGAGAACCTGCCCATTGTGTCCCTGCCCATTGAGAACTTGCCCATTGAGAGCCTGCCCATCGAGTCCCTGCCCATTGAGAGCCTGCCCATTGAGTCACTGCCCATTGAGAACCTGCCCATTGTGCCCCTTCCCTTTGAGAACCTGCCCATTGTGTCCCTGCCCATTGAGTCGCTGCCCATTGAGAACCTGCCCATTGAGTCCCTGCCCAGAGAGCCTGCCCATTGAGTCCCTGCCCATTGAGTCCCTGCCCATTGAGTCCCTGCCCAGAGAGCCTGCCCATTGTGTCCCTGCCCATTGAGAACCTGCCCATTGTGTCCCTGCCCATTGTGTCCCTGCCCATTGTGTCCCTGCCCATTGAGAACCTGCCCATTGTGTCCCTGTCCATTGTGTCCCTGCCCGTTGAGTCCCTGCCCGTTGAGAACCTGACCATTGAGTCCCTGCCCATTGAGAACCTGCCCATTGAGACCCTGCCCATTGTGTCCCTGCCCATTGTGTCCCTGCCCATTGAGTCCCTGCCCATTGAGTCCCTGCCCATTGAGACCCTGCCCATTGAGAGCCTGCCCATTGAGTCCCTGCCCATTGTGTCCCTGCCCATTGAGAACCTGTCCATTGAGTCCCTGCCCATTGAGAGCCTGCCCATTGTGTCCCTGCCCATTCAGTCCTTGCCCATTGAGTGCCTACCCATTGAGTCCCTGCCAATTGAGAACCTGCCCATTGAGAACCTGCCCATTGTGTCCCTGCCCATTGAGAACTTGCCCATTGAGAGCCTGCCCATCGAGTCCCTGCCCATTGAGAGCCTGCCCATTGAGTCACTGCCCATTGAGAACCTGCCCATTGTGCCCCTTCCCTTTGAGAACCTGCCCATTGTGTCCCTGCCCATTGAGTCGCTGCCCATTGAGAACCTGCCCATTGAGTCCCTGCCCAGAGAGCCTGCCCATTGAGTCCCTGCCCATTGAGTCCCTGCCCATTGAGTCCCTGCCCAGAGAGCCTGCCCATTGTGTCCCTGCCCATTGAGAACCTGCCCATTGTGTCCCTGCCCATTGTGTCCCTGCCCATTGTGTCCCTGCCCATTGAGAACCTGCCCATTGTGTCCCTGTCCATTGTGTCCCTGCCCGTTGAGTCCCTGCCCGTTGAGAACCTGACCATTGAGTCCCTGCCCATTGAGAACCTGCCCATTGAGACCCTGCCCATTGTGTCCCTGCCCATTGTGTCCCTGCCCATTGAGTCCCTGCCCATTGAGTCCCTGCCCATTGAGACCCTGCCCATTGAGAGCCTGCCCATTGAGTCCCTGCCCATTGTGTCCCTGCCCATTGAGAACCTGCCCATTGAGACCCTGCCCATTGAGAGCCTGCCTATTGAGAACCTGCTCATTGAGTCCCTGCCCATTGTGTCCCTGCCCATTGAGTCACTGCCCATTGAGAGCCTGCCCATTGAGACCCTGCCCATTGAGAACCTGCCCATTGTGTCCCTGCCCATTGAGAGCCTGCCCATTCAGTCCCTGCCCTTTGAGGACCTGCCCATTGAGGACCTGCCCCTTGAGAGCCTGCCCATTGAGAGCCTGCCCATTGAGAGCCTTCCCATTGTGTCCCTGCCCATTGAGAACCTGCCCATTGAGTGCCTGCCCATTGTGTCCCTGCTCATTGAGGACCTGCCCATTGAGAACCTGCCCATTGAGAGCCTGCCCATTGAGTCCCTGCCCATTGAGTCCCTGCCCATTGGGGACCTGCCCATTGAGAGCCTGCCCATTGTGTCCCTGCCCATTGGGGACCTGCCCATTGAGAGCCTGCCCATTGAGAACCTGCCCATTGAGTCCCTGCCCATTGAGAACCTGCCCATTGAGTCCCTACCCATTGAGAGCCTGTCCATCGAGAACCTGCCCATTGTGTCCCTGCCCATTGAGACCCTGCACATTGTGTCCCTGCCCATTGAGAGCCTGCCCATTGTGTCCCTGCCATTTAGGACCTGCCCATTGTGTCCCTGCCCATTGAGAGCCTGCCCATTGAGAGCCTGCCCATTGAGTCCCTGCCCATTGAGAGCCTGCCCATTGAGTCCCTGCCCATTGAGAGCCTGCCCATTGAGAGCCTGCCCATTGTGTCCGTGCCCATTGAGGACCTGCCCACTTAGAACCTGCCCATTGAGAACCTGCCCATCGAGTCCCTGCCCATTGAGAACCTGCCCATTGAGTCACTGCCCATTGAGAGCCTGCCCATTGAGTCACTGCCCATTGAGTCACTGCCCATTGAGAACCTGCCCATTGAGAACCTGCCCATTGTGCCCCTGTCCTTTGAGAACCTGCCCATTGAGAACATGCCCATTGAGTCACTGCCCATTGAGGACCTGCCCATTGTGTCCCTGCCCATTGAGGACTTGCCCACTTAGAACCTGCCCACTTAGAACCTGCCCATTGAGAACCTGCCCATCGAGTCCCTGCCCATTGAGAACCTGCCCATTGAGAACCTGCCCATTGAGTCAATGCCCATTGAGAGCCTGCCCATTGAGTCACTGCCCATTGAGAACCTGCCCATTGAGAACCTGCCCATTGATAACATGCCCATTGATAACCTGCCCATTGAGAACCTGCCCATTGTGCCCCTTCCCTTTGAGAACCTGCCCATTGACTCCCTGCCCAGAGAGCCTGCCCATTGTGTCCCTGCCCATTGAGTGTCTGCCCATTGAGTCCCTGCCCATTGAGTCCCTGCCCAGAGAGCCTGCCCAGAGAGCCTGCCCATTGAGTCCCTGCCCATTGAGTCCCTGCCCATTGAGTCCCTGCCCATTGAGTCCCTGCCCATTGAGTCCCTGCCCATTGAGAGCCTGCCCATTGAGAGCCTGCCCATTGAGTCACTGCCCATTGAGAACCTGCACATTGTGCCCCTTCCCTTTGAGGACCTGCCCATTGAGAACCTGCCCATTGAGAACCTGCCCATTGAGTCCCTGCCCATTGAGAGCCTGTCCATTGAGAGCCTGCCCATTGAGAGCCTGCCCATTGTGTCCCTGCCCATTGAGAACCCGCCCATTGAGAGCCTGCCCATTGTGTCCCTGCCCATTGAGAACCCGCCCATTGAGAGCCTGCCCATTGTGTCCCTAACCATTGAGCCCCTTTCCATTGTGTCCATGCCCATTGAGAACCTGCACATTGTGTCCCTTCCCATGGAGAACCTGCCCATGGAGAACCTACCCATTGTGTCCCTGCCCATTGAGAGCCTGCCCATTGTGTCCCTGCCCATTGAGTGTCTGCCCATTGAGAGCCTGTCCATTGAGACCCTTCCCATTGAGTCCCTGCCCATTGAGAGCCTGCCCATTGAGAGCCTGCCCATTGAGATCCTGCCCATGGAGAACCTGTCCATGGAGAACCTACCCATTGTGTCCCTGTCCATTGAGAGCCTGTCCATTGAGACCCTGCCCATTGAGTCCCTGCCCATTGAGAGCTTGCCCATTGAGAACCTGGCCATTGAGAGCTTGCCCATTGAGACCCTGCCCATTGAGTCACTGCCCATTGAGTCACTGCCCATTGAGAACCTGCCCATTGAGAACCTGCCCATTGAGAGCCTGCCCAGTGAGAGCCTGCCCATTGAGTCCCTGCCCATTGTGTCCCTGCCCACTGAGAGCCTGCCCATTGTGCCCCTGCCCATTGTGTCCCTGCCCATTGAGAACCTGCCCATTCAGTCCCTGCCCATTGAGAACCTGCCCAGTGAAGCCTGCCCATTGAGAACCTGCCCATTGTGCCCCTGCCCATTGAGAGCCTGTCCACTGAAAACCTGCCCACTGAGAACCTTCCCATTGAGATCCTGCCCATTGAGATCCTGCCCATTGAGTCGCTGCCCATTGAGAACCTGCCCATTGAGTCCCTGCCCATTGAGAGCCTGCCCATTGAGCCTCTGCCCATTGAGAACCTGCCCATTGAGTCCCTGCCCATTGTGTCCTTGCCCATTGAGTCCCTGCCCATTGAATCCCTGCCCATTGAGTCCCTGCCCATTGAGAACCTGCCCATTGAGTCCCTGCCCATTGAGTCCCTGCCCATTGAGTCCCTGCCCATTGAGTCCCTGCCCATTGAGTCCCTGCCCATTGAGAACCTGCCCATTGAGTCCCTGCCCATTGAGTCCTTGCCCATTGCGTCCTTGCCCATTGAGTCCCTGCCCATTGAGATCCTGAAACACACCAGGTGCTGTAAGACTTCAGCAAAAAAAAAGTGGTGAGGGTGGACTGCTGACTGTCCACCCATCCGTCCAAAGGAGGGGAGTTGGAGAGGTTTTGGGGGGAAATTGCTGAGTTTAGGGAATGGGCAGCTGATTGGCTGGCAATGGTAGTGGATTTCAGAGATGCTCAAGATGTCAGAGTTAGGTTAGCAGCGATACATGGGTGGGTTGTGGGAGGGGCTGTGGGAGGGCTGTGGGAGGGGCTGTGGGAGGTCAGAGTTGGGTTAGTAGCGATACCTGGGAGGGTTGTGGGAGGGGCTGTGCGAGGTCAGAGTTAGATTAGCAGCGATACCTGGGAGGGTTGTGGGAGGGGCTGTGGGAGGTCAGAGTTGGGTTAGCAGCGATACCTGGGAGGGGCTGTGGGAGGGGCTGTGGGAGGGTTGTGGGAGGGGCTGTGGGAGGGGCTGTGGGAGGTCAGAGTTGGGTTAGTAGCGATACCTGGGAGGGTTGTGGGAGGGGCTGTGGGAGGTCAGAGTTGGGTTAGTAGCGATACCTGGGAGGGGCTGTGGGAGGGGCTGTGGGAGGGGCTGTGGGAGGGGCTGTGGGAGGGGCTGTGGGAGGTCAGAATTAGGTTAGTAGCGATACCTGGGAGGGTTGTGGGAGGGGCTGTGGGAGGGGCTGTGGGAGGTCAGAGTTAGGTTAGTAGCGATACCTGGGTGGGTTGTGGGAGGGGCTGTGGGAGGGGCTGTGGGAGGGGCTGTGGGAGGGGCTGGGGAGGTCAGAGTTGGGTTAGTAGCGATACCTGGGAGGGTTGTGGGAGGGGCTGTGGGAGGGGCTGTGGGAGGTCAGAGTTGGGTTAGCAGCGATACCTGGGAGGGTTGTGGGAGGGGCTGTGGGAGGGTTGTGGGAGGGGATGTGGGAGGGGCTGTGGGAGGGGCTGTGGGAGGTCAGAGTTAGGTTAGCAGCGATACCTGGGAGGGTTGTGGGAGGGGCTGTGGGAGGGGCTGCGGGAGGGGCTGTGGGAGGGGCTGTGGGAGAGGCTGTGGGAGGGGCTGTGGGAGAGGCTGTGGGAGGGGCTGTGGGAGGGGCTGTGGGAGAGGCTGTGGGAGGGGCTGTGGGAGGGGCTGTGGGAGGGTTGTGGGAGGGGCTGTGGGAGCGGCTGTGGGAGGTCAGAGTTGGGTTAGCAGCGATACCTGGGAGGGTTGTGGGAGGGGCTGTGGGAGGGGCTGTGCGAGGTCAGAGTTAGGTTAGTAGCGATACCTGGGAGGGTTGTGGGAGGGGCTGTGGGAGGTCAGAGTTAGGTTAGCAGCGATACCTGGGAGGGTTGTGGGAGGGGCTGTGGGAGGGGCTGTGGGAGGGGCTGTGGGAGGTCAGAGTTAGGTTAGCAGCGATGCCTGGGAGGGTTGTGGGAGGGTTGTGGGAGGGGCTGTGGGAGGGTTGTGGGAGGGGCTGTGGGAGGTCAGAGTTGGGTTAGCAGCAATACCTGGGAGGGTTGTGGGAGGGGCTGTGGGAGGGGCTGTGGGAGGGGCTGTGGGAGGTCAGAGTTAGGTTAGTAGCGATACCTGGGAGGGTTGTGGGAGGGGCTGTGGGAGGGGCTGTGGGAGGTCAGAGTTAGGTTAGTAGCGATACCTGGGAGGGTTGTGGGAGGGGCTGTGGGAGGGGCTGTGGGAGGGTTGTGGGAGGGGCTGTGGGAGGTCAGAGTTAGGTTAGTAGCGATACCTGGGAGGGTTGTGGGAGGGGCTGTGGGAGGGTCTGTGGGAGGGGCTGCGGGAGGGGCTGTGGGAGGGGCTGTGGGAGGTCAGAGTTAGGTTAGTAGCGATACCTGGGAGGGGTTGTGGGTGGGGCTGTGGGAGGGGCTGTGGGAGGGGCTGTGGGAGGGGCTGTGGGAGGTCAGAGTTAGGTTAGTAGCGATACCTGGGAGGGTTGTGGGAGGGGCTGTGGGAGGGGCTGTGGGAGGGTCTGTGGGAGGGGCTGCGGGAGGGGCTGTGGGAGGGGTTGTGGGAGGGGCTGTGGGAGGTCAGAGTTAGGTTAGTAGCGATACCTGGGAGGGTTGTGGGAGGGGCTGTGGGAGGGGCTGTGGGAGGGGCTGTGGGAGGGTTGTGGGAGGGGCTGTGGGAGGGGCTGTGGGAGGTCAGAGTTAGGTTAGTAGCGATACCTGGGAGGGTTGTGGGAGGGGCTGTGGGAGGGGCTGTGGGAGGGTCTGTGGGAGGGTCTGTGGGAGGGGCTGCGGGAGGGGCTGTGGGAGGGGCTGTGGGAGGGGCTGCGGGAGGGGCTGTGGGAGGGGCTGTGGGAGGTCAGAGTTGGGTTAGTAGCGATACCTGGGAGGGGCTGTGGGAGGGGCTGTGGGAGGGGCTGTGGGAGGTCAGAGTTAGGTTAGCAGCGATGCCTGGGAGGGTTGTGGGAGGGGTTGTGGGAGGGGCTGCGGGAGGGGCTGTGGGAGCTCAGAGTTGGGTTAGTAGCTATACCTGGGAGGGGCTGTGGGAGGGGCTGTGGGAGGTCAGAATTAGGTTAGCAGCGATGCCTGGGAGGGTTGTGGGAGGGGTTGTGGGAGGGGCTGTGGGAGGGGCTGCGGGAGGGGCTGTGGGAGGTCAGAGTTGGGTTAGCAGCGATGCCTGGGAGGGTTGTGGGAGGGGCTGCGGGAGGGGCTGCGGGAGGGGCTGCGGGAGGGGCTGTGGGAGGTCAGAGTTAGGTTAGCAGCGATACCTGGGAGGGTTGTGGGAGGGGCTGTGGGAGGGGCTGTGGGAGGGTTGTGGGAGGGGCTGTGGGAGGGGCTATGGGAGGTCAGAGTTAGGTTAGTAGCGATGCCTGGGAGGGTTGTGGGAGGGGCTGTGGGAGGGGCTGTGGGAGGGGCTGTGGGAGGTCAGAGTTCGGTTAGCAGCGATACCTGGGAGGGTTGTGGGAGGGGCTGTGGGAGGGGCTGTGGGAGGGTTGTGGGAGGGGCTGCGGGAGGGGCTGTGGGAGGGGCTGTGGGAGGTCAGAGTTAGGTTAGCAGCGATACCTGGGAGGGTTGTGGGAGGGGCTGTGGGAGGGGCTGTGGGAGGGGCTGCGGGAGGGGCTGTGGGAGGTCAGAGTTGGGTTAGCAGCGATACCTGGGAGGGTTGTGGGAGGGTTGTGGGAGGGGCTGTGGGAGGGTTGTGGGAGGGGCTGTGGGAGGGGCTGTGGGAGGGGCTGTGGGAGGTCAGAGTTAGGTTAGCAGCGATACCTGGGAGGGTTGTGGGAGGGTTGTGGGAGGGGCTGTGGGAGGGGCTGTGGGAGGGGTTGTGGGTGGGGCTGTGGGAGGGGCTGTGGGAGGGGCTGTGGGAGGGGCTGCGGGAGGGGTTGCGGGAGGGGCTGTGGGAGGGGCTGTGGGAGGGGCTGTGGGAGGTCAGATTTAGGTTAGTAGCGATACCTGGGAGGGTTGTGGGAGGGGCTGTGGGAGGGTTGTGGGAGGGGCTGTGGGAGGGTTGTGGAAGGGGCTGTGGGAGGGGCTGTGGGAGGTCAGAGTTAGGTTAGCAGCGATACCTGGGAGGGTTGTGGGAGGGTTGTGGGAGGGGCTGTGGGAGGGGCTGTGGGAGGGGCTGCGGGAGGGGCTGCGGGAGGGGCTGTGGGAGGGGCTGCGGGAGGGGCTGCGGGAGGGGCTGGAGTAGATTGCAGGTATCGGAGGGACGAGGGTACAGATCGATTTGAAAACCAAGGTGAGGGCACAATCCAATGGCCACGCTGCCCCAGAGAACAGCTCGGTACGCTGCAGAGTGACCAGCAGAATCCGGGAAATCCCGGTCCCGGGATCTACTCGGCTCACAACGCCTCGCGAGACCCAACGCAATCTCGTGAAGCGCTGTGATATAAATCCTGCGCATTGTGGGACAGCTCGTCTCACTTTAATCAGCAGATTCCCGAGGTATCCCAGTCGTTGGGATCTATCCCCTTGGTAACGGAGACGTTGGGCAAGCGTCTGTTCAGTGCTGGTCTCCACAATCGGGGACCAGACGTAGGCCCTCGTGGTGGTCTCCAAGGGGATGGGAGGCCCTCAGTTACACACCCTTTGGGCAGGGTGCTGCCTTGGCACTGCTGGAGCCTCCCGGATACTGTGGCACTGCCAGCCTGGCACCCTGGCAGTGCCACCTGCATGCCTGCCTGGCACTACCCATGTGCCTAGCTGGCATTCTGTGTTCTGTCAATTGGGCCGGAGGTACCCTGCGTGGTTTTGGGCGTCGGGGTCCCTCCAAAAGTGGGGGGTGGGTGGTCAGAGATCACGTCAGGCACCTCGGAGAACGGGATACCATTTAAATCCCAATCTCACCCTGCCCTGAGAGGTTCCGGTGAGCGGAGCTCCGCAACGGACAAATGGGGGCTGTGTGTGGCCTCACAGCACGCTCCCCACTGACACCCCCAATCTAACCCGGGCCCCGTTTGATAGCCAGGTGTTTCTCAGAGTTGTGAGCGCCAGGAAACACAACACACTCACTATCGGACTTCACTCTCTTTGAGTTGCATCGCACACGAGAATTGTAAAATCAATTCACCTGAGGATTGGGAACAGTTTAAAATTCAGGAAAGGCAGACCAAGGGATTGATTAAGGGGCAAATACAATTGTTTTACTGCAATTGTATAGGACATTGGTGAGGCCACACCTGGATTACTGTGTGCAGTTTTGGTGTCCCTATCTGAGGAAGGATGTTCTTGCTGTGGAGGGAGAGCAGCGAAGGTTTACCAGGCTGATTCCTGGGATGGTGAGACTGTCATATGAGGAGAGACTAAGTGCGTTAGGATTATATTCATTGTAGTTTGGAAGAGTGAGAGAGGATCTCATAGAAACTTCTAAAATTCTAACAGGATTAGACAAGGTAGATTCAGAAGGAATGTTCCCGATGGTGGGGGAGTCCAGAACTAGGGGCCATAGTTTGAGGATAAGGGGTGAACCTTTAAGGACTGAGGTGAGGAGAAATGTCTTCACCCAGAGAGAGTGGTGAATCTGTGGAATTCACTCCCACAGAAAGTAGTTGAGGCCAAAGCGCTGTGTAATTTCAAGAAGGAATTAGATACAGCTCTTGGGGCTCAAGGGATCGAGGGGCTGTTTAGCACACTGGGCTAAATCGCTGGCTTTGAAAGCAGACCAAGGCAGGCCAGCAGCACGGTTCAATTCCGTACCAGCCTCCCCGAACAGGCGCTGGAATGTGGCGACTAGGGGCTTTTCACAGTAACTTCATTTGAAGCCTACTTGTGACAATAAGCGATTTTCATTTCATTTTTCATATGGGGGGGAAGGCAGGATCAGGGTATTGAACTTGATGATCAGCCATGATCAGAATGAATGGCAGAGCAGGCTCGAAGGGCCGAATGGCCTCCTCCTGCTCCTATTTTCTCTGTATGTAGATTCTTGGTGAACAAGGGGGTCAAAGGTTATCGGGGGTGGACAGGAATGTGGGGTGATGTTACAATCAGATCAGCCATGAACTTATTGAATGGGAGAGCAGGCCTCAAGGGCCGAATGGCCGCCTCCTGTTCCTAATTCACATGTTCATGCGAGAAACTGGAAAGTTCTTGGTGTGTTCACACTGTAACAGTTCACTGAGCTGTTTCTGTGTTGAGCTGGCTGCCTCCCCCGCTTGCTCGTTTAACTGAATTCTTTTACCTGAACATGACCGATTGTCCTCGGCCAAGGTGTAGCCTTGGTAACATCGGCATTGATAGCTACCCGGTTCATTCACACACACCTGCTGGCAATGCCCATTGACCACGGAACACTCATCAATATCTGAAAAACACCACAAAGGCAGATCAGGAATAATCTCTGTGAACAAGGATACACAGACTGTATAATAAGCTCTGAATGCTAACTCCCTCTACACTGTCCCCATCAAACATTCCCAGGACAGGTACAGCACGGGGTTAGATACAGAGTAAAGCTTCCTCTACACTGTCCCCATCAAACACTCCCAGGACAGGTACAGCACGGGGTTAGATACAGAGTAAAGCTACCTCTACACTGTCTCCAGCAAACACTCCCAGTACAGGTACAGCACGGGGTTACATACAGAGTAAAGCTCCCTCTACACTGTCCCCATCAAACACTCCCAGGACAGGTACAGCACGGGGTTAGATACAGAGTAAAGCTTCCTCTACACTGTCCCCATCAAACACTCCCAGGACAGGTACAGCACGGGGTTAGATACAGAGTAAAGCTCTCTCTACACTGCCCCCATCAAACACTCCCAGGACAGGTACAGCACGGGGTTAGATACAGAGTAAAGCTCCCTCTACACTGTCCCCATCAAACACTCCCAGGACAGGTACAGCTCGGGGTTAGATACAGATTAAAGCTCTCTCTACACTGTCCCCATCAAAGACTCCCAGGACAGGTACAGCACGGGGTTTGATACAGAGTAAAGCTCCCTCTACACTGTCCCCAAGAAACACTCCCAGGACAGGTACAGCACAGGGTTAGATACAGAGTAAAGCTCCCTCTACACTGTCCCCATCAAACACTCCCAGGACAGGTACAGCACAGGGTTAGATACAGAGTAAAGCTCCCTCTACACTGACCCCATCAAACACTCCCAGGACAGGTACAGCACGGGGTTAGATACAGAGTAAAGCTCCCTCTACACTGTCCCCATCAAACACTCCCAGGACAGGTACAGTACGGGGTTAGATACAGAGTAAAGCTCCCTCTACACTGTCCCCATCAAACACTCCCAGGACAGGTACAGTACGGGGTTAGATACAGAGTAAAGCTCCCTCTACACTGTCCCCATCAAACACTCCCAGGACAGGTACAGCACGGGGTTAGATACAGAGTAAAGCTTCCTCTACACTGTCCCCATCAAACACTCCCAGGACAGGTACAGCACGGGGTTAGATACAGAGTAAAGCTCCCTCTACACTGTCCCCATCAAACATTCCCAGGACAGGTACAGCACGGGTTAGATACAGAGTAAAGCTCCCTCTACATTGTCCCCATTCAAACACTCCCAGGACAGGTACAGCACGGGGTTTGATACAGAGTAAAGCTCCCTCTACACTGTTCCCATCAAACACTCCCAGGACAGGTACAGCACGGGGTTAGATACAGAGTAAAGTTCCCTCTACACTGTCCCCATCAAACGCTCCCAGGACAGGTACAGCACAGGGGTTAGATGCAGAGTAAAGCTCCCTCTACACTGTCCCCATCAAACACTCCCAGGACAGGTACAGCACGGGGTTAGATACAGAGTAAAGCTCCCTCTACACTGTCCCCATCAAACACTCCCAGGACAGGTACAGCACGGGGTTAGATACAGAGTAAAGCTCCCTCTACACTGTCCCCATCAAACACTCCCAGGACAGGTACAGCACGGGGTTAGATACAGAGTAAAGCTCCCTCTACACTGTCCCCATCAAAGACTCCCAGGACAGGTACAGCACGGGGTTTGATACAGAGTAAAGCTCCCTCTACACTGTCCCCAAGAATCACTCCCAGGACAGGTACAGCACGGGGTTAGATACAGAGTAAAGCTCCCCCTACACTGTCCCCATCAAACACTCCCAGGACAGGTACAGCACAGGGTTAGATACAGAGTAAAGCTCCCTCTACACTGACCCCATCAAACACTCCCAGGACAGGTACAGCACGGGGTTAGATACAGAGTAAAGCTCCCTCCACACTGTCCCCATCAAACACTCCCAGGACAGGTACAGCACGGGGTTAGATACAGAGTAAAGCTCCCTCTACACTGTTCCCATCAAACACTCCCAGGACAGGTACAGCACGGGGTTAGATACAGAGTAAAGCTCCCTCTACACTGTCCCCATCAAACACTCCCAGGACAGGTACAGCACGGGGTTAGATACAGAGTAAAGCTCCCTCTACACTGTCCCCATCAAACACTCCCAGGACAGGTACAGCACGGGGTTAGATACAGAGTAAAGCTCCCTCTACACTGTCCCCATCAAAGACTCCCAGGACAGGTACAGCACAGGGTTTGATACAGAGTAAAGCTCCCTCTACACTGTCCCCAAGAAACACTCCCAGGACAGGTACAGCACGGGGTTAGATACAGAGTAAAGCTCCCTCTACACTGTCCCCATCAAACACTCCCAGGACAGGTACAGCACAGGGTTAGATGCAGAGTAAAGCTCCCTCTACACTGTCCCCATCAAACACTCCCAGGACAGGTACAGCACGGGGTTAGATACAGAGTAAAGCTCCCTCTACACTGTCCCCATCAAACACTCCCAGGACAGGTACAGCACGGGGTTAGATACAGAGTAAAGCTCCCTCTACACTGTCCCCATCATGGGCTCCCAGGACAGGTACAGCACGGGGTTAGATACAGAGTAAAGCTCCCTCCACACTGTCCCCATCAAACACTCCCAGGACAGGTACAGCACGGGGTTTGATACAGAGTAAAGCTCCCTCTACACTGTCCCCATCAAACACTCCCAGGACAGGTACAGCACGGGGTTTGATACAGAGTAAAGCTCCCTCTACACTGTCCCCAAGAAACACTCCCAGGACAGGTACAGCACGGGGTTAGATACAGAGTAAAGCTCCCTCTACACTGTCCCCATCAAACACTCCCAGGACAGGTACAGCACGGGGTTAGATACAGAGTAAAGCTCCCTCTGCACTGTCCCCATCAAACACTCCCAGGACAGGTACAGCACGGGGTTAGATACAGAGTAAAGCTCCCTCTACACTGTCCCCATCATAGGCTCCCAGGACAGGTACAGCACGGGGTTAGATACAGAGTAAAGCTCCCTCTACACTGTCCCCATCAAACACTCCCAGGACAGGTACAGCACGGGGTTAGATACAGAGTAAAGCTCCCTCTGCACTGTCCCCATCAAACACTCCCAGGACAGGTACAGCACGGGGTTAGATACAGAGTAAAGCTCCCTCTACACTGTCCCCATCATAGGCTCCCAGGACAGGTACAGCACGGGGTTAGATACAGAGTAAAGCTCCCTCTACACTGTCCCCAAGAAACACTCCCAGGACAGGTACAGCACGGGGTTAGATACAGAGTAAAGCTCCCTCCACACTGTCCCCATCAAACACTCCCAGGACAGGTACAGCACGGGGTTTGATACAGAGTAAAGCTCCCTCTACACTGTCCCCATCAAACACTCCCAGGACAGGTACAGCACGGGGTTAGATACAGAGTAAAGCTCCCTCTACACTGTCCCCAAGAAACACTCCCAGGACAGGTACAGCACGGGGTTAGATACAGAGTAAAGCTCCC
>NC_052150.1:231794812-231818004 GCF_902713615.1 Scyliorhinus canicula | reverse complement strand
TACCACTGGCCCCATATCCAGCCACTCCACACCCCCACCCCCACTCCCTCTCCCTCTCCCTCTCCCCCACCCCCACTCCCTCTCCCCCACCCCCACCCCCCCCTCCCCCAACCCCACCTCCATCCCCTTCTCTCTCCACAGATTCTGTCGGGCCTGCTGAGATTGTCGACTATTTTCTGTTTTTGATTGTGTGGAATAAAACAATTGGAATTATTTTAAAATGATTGGAAAAATGTAAATTTCTCCAATGCTGATAAAAGTCTGAATTCAAACTGTTATCCCAGCCTGGGCTAGTGCGCGGTCAATTCCAGCCCCACTCGTCCCGGGGTCCCAACACAAGTGAATTTCATGGACATTTCATAGAATTTACAGTGCAGAAGGCCATTCGGCCCATTGAGTCTGCACCGGCTCTTGGAAAGAGCACCCTACCCAAGCCCACACCTCCACCCTATCCCCATAACCCAGTAACCCCACCCAACACTAAGGGCAATTTTGGACACGAAGGGCAATTTATCATGGCCAATCCACCTAACCTGCACATCTTTGGACTGTGGGAGGAAACCGGAGCACCCGGAGGAAACCCACGCAGACACGGGGAGGATGTGCCGACTCCGCACAGACAGTGACCCAAGCCGGAATCGAAACTAGGACCTGGAGCTGTGAAGCAATTGTGTTAACCACATAACCAATGAATTAACCAATAATTCTTATAAAAATACCCAAATCTTTGGTGCAAGGCTGTCCAATAATTATAGTCACCAAGCTTGCACGTTTAAACACAAACACTAATCTATAACAGGAATAAAGATGAAATATGCAGTAAATACAGTTGGTTAAATGTCTTTTAACACCTGGGCCCCCTTAACTGCCCCACCCTCTACCCACACACACACAGGACAGACAAACACAGAAGGGAAGGAAAAGGATGGAAAATAATAATAATAATAAAAGTCCTTGCTTCAGATGATGAGTTATTTACTTCACGGTAGGAATGTAGATTAAAGTCTCTGGCATGCAGCCTGTAATGATCCTCGTAGCAACTCCCTTTTCAGGAGAGGCCTCTGGCTTCACATCAGCATCTTCTGAGAGAGTTATCAGATTGTGGTCTCTGCTTCCACAGCTAGTTCTGCAGACAGAGATGGTTCTCACAGTGCCCTTTTAGTGAGAATTAACTGTATATTCCTGGAGGGAGTTGGTTAGATTCCTCCATCCAGCCGGCAGAATCCAAAGTGAAACGACAATGGAACCTCGTGGTCTGAGAACCATTCCAGTGGAGTTATATCCAATCACACCTGTTACCGGGCAGAGCACAGCCTCCTGGGCCCATTCACTGGCCACTGGCCACATCAGTCAATCCGAGTCATCACTGATGTCAGTCCAAAACAGCACAGCATTAAAGGCACAGGCCATGGCTTCTGCTTGGGTTAAAGGCACAGGCCATGGCTTCTGCTTGGGTTAAAGGCACAGGCCATTGTTTCTGCTTGGGTTAAAGGCACAGGCCATGGCTTCTGCTTGGGTTAAAGGCACAGGCCATTGTTTCTGCTTGGGTTAAAGGCACAGGCCATGGCTTCTGCTTGGGTTAAAGGCACAGGCCATGGCTTCTGCTTGGGTTAAAGGCACAGGCCATGGCTTCTGCTTGGGTTAAAGGCAGAGGCCATTGTTTCTGCTTGGGTTAAAGGCACAGGCCATTGTTTCTGCTTGGGTTAAAGGCACAGGCCATTGTTTCTGCTTGGGTTAAAGGCACAGGCCATTGTTTCTGCTTGGGTTAAAGGCACAGGCCATTGTTTCTGCTTGGGTTAAAGGCACAGGCCATGGCTTCTGCTTGGGTTAAAGGCACAGGCCATTGTTTCTGCTTGGGTTAAAGGCACAGGCCATTGTTTCTGCTTGGGTTAAAGGCACAGGCCATTGTTTCTGCTTGGGTTAAAGGCACAGGCCATTGTTTCTGCTTGGGTTAAAGGCACAGGCCATGGCTTCTGCTTGGGTTAAAGGCACAGGCCATGGCTTCTGCTTGGGTTAAAGGCACAGGCCATGGCTTCTGCTTGGGTTAAAGGCACAGGCCATTGTTTCTGCTTGGGTTAAAGGCACAGGCCATTGTTTCTGCTTGGGTTAAAGGCACAGGCCATTGTTTCTGCTTGGGTTAAAGGCACAGGCCATTGTTTCTGCTTGGGTTAAAGGCACAGGCCATTGTTTCTGCTTGGGTTAAAGGCACAGGCCATGGCTTCTGCTTGGGTTAAAGGCACAGGCCATTGTTTCTGCTTGGGTTAAAGGCACAGGCCATTGTTTCTGCTTGGGTTAAAAGCACAGGCCATTGTTTCTGCTTGGGTTAAAGGCACAGGCCATTCTTTCTGCTTGGGTTAAAGGCACAGGCCATGGCTTCTGCTTGGGTTAAAGGCACAGGCCATGGCTTCTGCTTGGGTTAAAGGCACAGGCCATGGCTTCCGTATGATTCAAAGATACAGACCATTGCTTCGGCTTGAGTTAAAGATACAGGCTGCATTAAAGTCACAGGACAATTACTCATCCATGGATCAAAATGGTAACAACAAAACTAAAATAAAAGGGGGAAAACAGGAAACAAATAGGAAACAAACAGGCGGGCCCTCATAAAACACATTATCATTGACACTGGGAGAAAAAGCTGCTCTTCTACCAAAATAATGTGTCATCCTTTAAATCACTAAGTTTGCAAACAAACAACGAAAACTCATCAAAGGGAATTTCTGCTATTACAGCCTCGTACCAACAGACCACATGCTGAACTGAAACCATGAGAAGTGTCGGTATGTTTTTTAAGGCCTCCCAAACTCCCTTGAGCACACAAAAAGAGCGTGCAGGAGTTTCCTGGAGTCCTAATTTAGGAGGAGTCCGCAATTGAAAATCAAAATGGCATTTATTTCCAAGAAGAAAGTGTTTTCAAGTTGCTGTATCTCTCGGGCCCACCCTGCAGCTCAGCTTCGACCTGTGCCAGCTGTGGCGGTGATTCAACAATTCGCTGATGGGCCTCCACCGTCACCAGAGGACACATCTGACAGCACATTGACCCGGGACATGGGGGCGCGGTGACGTCACTCCCTAGGGGTGCGGTGACGTCACTCCCTAGGGGCGGTCACTCCCTGGGGGCGACGACACTCCCTGGGGGCGACGTCACTCCCTGGGGGTGCGGTGAGGTCACTCCCTAGGGGTGCGGTGACGTCACTCCCTGGGGGAGACGTCACTCCCTGGGGGCACGGAAACGTCACTCCCTGGGGGCACAGCGATGTCACTCCCTGGGAGCGACGTCACTCCCTGGGGGCGATGTCACTCGCTGGGGGCACGGAGACGTCACTCCCTGGGGGCACAGCGATGTCACTCCCTGGGAGCGACGTCACTCCCTGGGGGCGATGTCACTCGCTGGGGGCGACGACACCACTCACTGGGGGCACGGAGACGTCACTCCCTGGGGGCACAGCGATGTCACTCCCTGGGAGCGACGTCACTCGCTGGGGGCGACGACACTCCCTGGGCGCGACATCACTTACTGGGGGCGACATCACTCGCTGGGGGCACGGAGACGTCACTCCCTGGGGGCAACATCACTCCCTGGGGGCGACGTCACTCACTGGGGGCACAGCGATGTCACTCCCTGGGGTCGACGACACTCCCTGGGGGCGATGTCACTCCCTGGGGTCGACGACACTCCCTGGGGGCGCCGTCACTCACTGGGGGCACGGAGACGTCACTCCCTGGGGGCGAGGCAACGTCACTCCCTGGAGGCGTGGCAATGTCACTCCCTGGGGGCGTAGCAACGTCACTCCCTGGGGGCGACGTCACTCCCTGGGGGCGACGTCACTCACTGGGGGCACGGAGACGTCACTCCCTGGGGGCAACATCACTCCCTGGGGGCGAAGTCACTCATTGGGGGAACAGAGACGTCACTCCCTGGGGGCAACATCACTCCCTGGGGGTGACGTCACTGCCTGGGGTCGCGGTGATGTCACTCCCTGGGGGCGTTGTCACTCCCTGGGGCGATGTCACTCCCTGGGGGTGACGTCACTCCCTGGGGGTGCGGCGATATCACTCCCTGGGGGCGATGTCACTCCCTGGGGGGATGTCACTCCCTGGGGGGGGCGCGGTGATGTCACTCCCTGGGGGCGACGTCGCTCCCTGGGGCCGTCGCCACTCCCAGGGGCAACATCACTCCCTGGGGGCGTGGTGATGTCACTCCCTGGGGGCGAGGTCACTCCCTGGGATCGCGGCGATGTCACTCCCTGGGGGCGCGGTGACATCACTCCCTGGGGCAATGTCACTCCCTGGGGGCGCGGTGGTGTCACTCCCTGGGGGCGAGGTCACTCCCTGGGGTCGCGGCGATGTCACTCCCTGGGGGCGCGGTGACGTCACTCCCTGGGGCAATGTCACTCCCTGGGGCAATGTCACTCCCTGGGGGCGCGGTGACGTCACTCCCTGGGGCAATGTCACTCCCTGGGGGCGCGGTGGCGTCACTCCCTGGGGGCGAAGTCACTCCCTGGGGTCGCGCCGATGTCACTCCCTGGGGTCGCGGCGATGTCACTCCCTGGGGGCGCGGTGGCGTCACTCCCTGGGGCAATGTCACTCCCTGGGGGCGAAGTCACTCCCTGGGGGCGCGGTGACGTCATTCCCTGGGGGCGTGATACCGAGATACAGCAGTAGTCGACTCCCTCTGAGATTCAGACCCAGGGGGCGAATTCTCTGACTCCCCGCAGGGTCGGAGAATCGCCCGGGGCCGCCGAAAATCCCGCCCCCGCCGTGGCAGAAATTCTCTGCCTCCCGGGAATTCGCCGGGGTGGGAATCGTGCCACGTTGAGCAGCGAGCTCCCTGCGGTGATTCTCCGGCCTGCAATGGGCCGAAGTCCCGCCGCTGCGAGGCCTCTCCCACCGCCGAGGTTTGAACCACCTCTGGTGGCGGCGGGATCGGCGGCGCGAGCGGGCTCCTGGGGTCCTGGGGGGGGGGGCGTGGGGCGATCGGACCCCGGGGGGTGTCCCCACGGTGGCCAGGCCCGCGATCGGGGCCCACCGATCGGCGGGCGGGCCAGTGCCATGGGGGAACTCTTTCTCTTCCGCCGCCGCCACGGCCTACACCATGGCGGAGGTGGAAGAGAATCCCCCAGCGCGCATGCTGACGTCACCACTGGCGCATGCGCGAACCGGCGAAGGCCTTTCGTCGGCGCCGGGTGTCAAAGGCCGCTGGTGCCGGTGTTGGCGCCAGTCGGCATGGTGCCAACCGCTCCGGCGCGGGCCTTGCACCCAAAGGTGTGGAGAATTCCGCATTTTTGGGGAGGCCCGACGCCGGAGTGGTTGGCGCCTCTCCCCTATGCCGGGACCCCCCGTCCTGCCGGGTAGGGGAGAATCCCGCCCCAGGTATCTGAGGCTTCTGACAGTCATTTTGGGGTTTGTACTCCACACGGCTCTCGGGATGATCGTCCCTGTGGGTCTCGTGGGGGTTAAATCATCCCTCCCCACGAGCCTGGAAGTCCTCTGTTGAAGGGCTAGCAGGAGGATGTCAGCTCCTTTTTACCCCCAACTGCAATTGCGGGGCTGGGTGGGGGGTGGGGGGTGGGCTGTGGGAGGGGGTGTAACGTGTCGAGGAACAGTGTTTTCAGAATGACCATCTGGGGGTATCGTTGGCGACTGACCACTTGGCAAGATCACTGTCAGAAGCCTCAGAGTGGAAGTCCGCCACCTACTGTATCTCAGTGTCCATCCCCCCAGGGGCAACACCCCGGCCCCCATGTGCCGGCACCCTGGAGGGGCGTGGCCTAACACTGGTTCCCTGCTCCTGCGATGGTCAAGATGCTTCCACACTGTCTATTCACGCCATCCAGATCTGGCCACCGCACGTAGCTACTGGCCATCAACTTCACCTTCAACAGCCCTGGGTGTCCATTGTACAGATCCTGGAGAATGGTCCGCCTGCCCTGGATAATGGCGCGAGCCCCTCACAGGAGGAAGCTGTCGTCCACGCTGAGCTCCGGCATCTTGGTGTCAAGTTCCCTGAGGACCTCCCCTTGCCGGGACCCGTGTGAAACAATGTGGCTTTCACCGAGCCCTTGGGTGTTTTTAAAAACTAATTTGCGGGATGTGGGTGTCGCTGGTTAGAGCAGCATTTATTGCCCATCCCTGGTTACCCTTCACAAGGTGGGGGTGAGCCGCCTTCTTGAACCGCTGCAGCCCTTCAGGTGTAGGTACACCCTCTGTGCTGTTAGGGAGGGAGTTCCAGGATGTTGCCCCGGCTACAGTGAAGGAACGGCCGATATATTTCCCAGTCAGGATGGTGAGTGACTGGGAGGGGAGCCTCCAGGTGGTGGGGTTCCCAGGTATCTGCTGCTTTTGTCCTTCTAGATGGTAGTGGTGGTGGGTTTGGAAGGTGCTGCCTGAGGAGCCTTGGTGAGTTGCTGCAGTGCATCTTGTAGATGGTACACACGGCTGCCACTGTGCGTCGGTGGTGGAGGGAGTGAATGTTTGTGGAAGGGGGGCAATCAAGCGGGGCTGCTTTGTCCTGGATGATGTTGAGCTTCTTGTGTTGTTGGAGCTGCGCTCATCCAGGCAAGTGGAGAGTATTCCATCTCACTCCTGACTTGTGCCTTGTAGATGGTGGACAGGCTTTGGGAGGGGTCAGGAGTTGAGTTACTGGCTGCAGGATTCCGAGCCTTTGACCTGCCCTGGTAGCCACAGTATTAATGTGGCTGGGTCCAGTTCAGTTTCTGATCAATGGTAACCCCCAGGATGTTGATTGTGGGGATTCAGCGATGGTAATGGTGAGATTCTCTCTCTTGTAGGAGATGGTCATTGCCTGGCACTTGTGTGGCATGAATGGAACTTACCACTTGCCAACCCAAGCCTGGATATTGTCCAGGTCTTGCTACATTTGGACATGGGCTGCTTCATTATCTGAAGGGATAGAGATAGAGAAATACAGCACAGAACAGGCCCTTCGGCCCACGATATTGTGCCGAACTTTTGTCCTAGGTTAATCATAGAATTTTGGACACTAAAGGCAATTTGTCATGGCCAATCCACCCAACCTGCACATCTTTGGACTGTGGGAGGAAACCGGAGCACCCGGAGGAAACCCACGCACACACGGGGAGGATGTGCAGACTCCACACAGACAGTGACCCAAGTCGAAATCGAACTTGGGACCCTGGAGCTGTGAAGCGATTGAGCTATCCACAATGCTACCGTGCTGCCCTTAAGAAGAAGTTAATCTACACTCCATTATTCTACCCTAATCCATGTACCTATCCAATAGCCGCTTGAAGGTCCCTAACGTTTCCGACTCAACTACTTCCACAGGCAGTGCATTCCATGCCCCCAGTACTCTCTGGGTAAAGAACCTACCTCTGACATCCCCTCCATATCTTCCACCATTTATCTTAAATTTATGTCCCCTTGTAATGGTGTGTTCCACCCGGGGAAAAAGTCTCTGACTGTCTACTCTATCTATTCCCCTAATCATCTTATAAACCTCTATCAAGTCGCCCCTCATCCTTCTCCGTTCTAATGAGAAAAGGCCTAGCACCCTCAACCTTTCCTCGTATGATCTACTCTCCATCCCAGGCAACATCCTGGTAAATCTCCTTTGCACCTTTTCCAAAGCTTCCACATCCTTCCTAAAATGAGGCGGCCTTGGGGTTTTCCTTGATCCTACCCGCCAAAGATTTTTCATGCCCTCTCTTAGCTCTCCTAATCCCTTTCTTCAGTTCCCTCCTGGCTATCTTGTATCCCTCCAGCACCCTGTCTGAACCTTGTTTCTTCAGCCTTACATAAGTCTCCTTCTTCCTCTGAACAAGACATTCAACCTCTCTTGTCAACCATGGTTCCCTCACTCGACCATCTCTTCCCTGCCTGACAGGGACATACATATCAAAGACACGCAGTACCTGTTCCTTGAACAAGTTCCACATTTCACTTGTGTCCTTCCCTGACAGCCTATGTTCCCAACTTCTGCACTTCAATTCTTGTCTGACAGCATTGTATTTACCTTTCCCCCAATTGTAAACCTTGCCCTGTTGCACACACATATCCTCCTCCATTACTAAAGTGAAAGTCACAGAACTGTGGTCACTACCTCCAAAATGCTCCCCCACTAACAAATCTATCACCTGCCCTGGTTCATTACCAAGTACTAAATCCAATATGGCCTCCCCTCTGGTCGGACAATCTACATACTGTGTTAGAAAAGCTTCCTGGACACACTGCACAAACACTACCCCATCCAAACTATTTGATCTAAAGAGTTTCCACTCAATGTTTGGGAAGTTGAAGTCACCCATGACTACTACCCTGTGACTTCTGCACCTTTCCAAAATCTGTTTCCCAATCGGTTCCTGGACATCTCTGTTGCTATTGGGGGGCCTATAGAAAACTCCCAACAAGGTGACTGCTCCTTTCCTATTTCTGACTTCAACCCATATTACCTCAGTAGGCAGATCCCCCTCGAACTGCCTTTCTGCAGCTGTTATACTATCTCTAATTAACAATGCCACCCCCCCCCCCCCACCTCTTTTACCATCCTCCCTAATCTTGTTGAAACATCTATAACCAGGAACCTCCAACAACCATTTCTGCCCCTCTTCTATCCAAGTTTCCGTGATGGCCACCACATCGTAGTCCCAAGTACCGATCCATGCCTTAAGTTCACCCACCTTATTCCTGATGCTTCTTGCATTAAAATATACACTCTTCAACCCATCTCCTTGCCTGCAAGTACTCTCCTTTGTCAGTGTTACCTTCCCCACTGCATCACTACACGCTTTGGCGTCCTGAATATCGGCTTCCTTAGTTGCTGGACTACAAATCCGGTTCCCATTCCCCTGCCAAATTAGTTTAAACCCTCCCGAAGAGTACTAGAAAACCTCCCCCCCAGGATATTGGTGCCCCTCTGGTTCAGATGCAACCCGTCCTGCTTGTACAGGTCCCACCTTCCCCAGAATGCGCTCCAATTATCCAAATACCTGAAGCCCTCTCTCCTGCACCATTCCTGTAGCCACGCGTTCAACTGCACGCTCTCCCTATTCCTAGCCTCGCTATCACGTGGCACCGGCAACAAACCAGAGATGACAACTCTGTCTGTCCTGGCCTTTAACTTCCTGCCTAATTCCCTAAACTTGTTTATTACCTCCACACCCTTTTTCCTACCTACGTCATTGGTACCAACATGCACCACGACTTCTGGCTGCTCACCCTCCCCCTTCAGGATCCTGAAGACACGATCCAAGACATCCCTGGCCCTGGCACCCGGGAGGCAACATACCTTTCGGGAGTCTCGCTCCCGACCACAGAATCTCCTATCTATTCCCCTAACCATTGAATCTCCTATTACTATTGCTTTTCTATGCTCCCCCCTTCCCTTCTGAACCCCAGAGCCAGACTCAGTGCCAGAGACCTGGCCGCTGGGGCCTTCCCCCGGTAGGTCATCACCCCCAACAGCATCCAAAACGGTATACTTGTTTTGAAGGGGAACGGCCACGAGGGATCCCTGCACTGTCTGCCTGTTAGTTTTCTTTCCCCTGACTGTAACCCAGCTACTCTTGTCCAGTACCTTTGGTGTGGCTACCTCCCTGTAACTCTTCTCGATAATCCCCTCTGCCTCCCGGATGATCCGAAGTTCATCCAGCTCCAGCTCCAGTTCCTTAACACGGTCTCTGAGGAGCTGGAGTTGGGTGCACTTCCCGCAGGTATAGTCAGCAGGGACACCAGTGGTATCCCTCACCACCCACATCCTACAGGAGGAGCATGCAACTGCCCTAGCCTCCATCCCCTCTTACTTTACAGAATTAGCTGCCCCGTGGACCAACTGGACCTCCGCCCTCCGACTCTGCTTCCAGTCAGCTGTACTCTAAACTCCTGGCTCCCTTCACACTCTTTGATAAATATAGGAAATGAAATGTAAGGAGCACCTTACTCTCTCCTCACCTAACTCCCTCAGTCACCAAACTCTCACTGTAACACTCAAATGCAACAAGCTCAGCACTCAGTGCAAACAAAAAAAAGAGTTGCGAATTGTGCTGAACATTGTGCAGTCAGCCGCAAACATCCCCACCTCTGACCTTATGATGGAGGGGAGGTCATTGATGGAGCAGCTGAAGATGGTTGGGGCCTAGGACACGACCCTGAGGAACTCCTACAATGATGTCCTGGAGCTGAGATGATTGACCTCCAACCACCACAACCATCTTCCTTTGTGCCGGGTATGACTCCAACCAGCGGAGAGTTTTCCCCTGATTCCCATTGACTCCAGTTTAGCTCCGTCTCCTTGATTCCCATTGACTCCAGTTTAGATCCGTCTCCTTGATTCCCATTGACTCCAGTTTAGCTCGGGCTCCTTGATTCCCATTGACTCCAGTTTAGCTCGGGCTCCTTGATTCCCATTGACTCCAGTTTAGCTCGGGCTCCTTGATTCCCATTGACTCCAGTTTAGCTCGGGCTCCTTGATTCCCATTGACTCCAGTTTAGATCCGTCTCCTTGATTCCCATTGACTCCAGTTTAGCTCGGGCTCCTTGATACCACACTCGGTCAAATGCTGCCTTGATGTCGAGGGCAGTCACTCTCACCTCCCCTCTGCCATTCAGCTCTTTGTCCATGTTTGACCCAAGGCTGTAATGTGGTCAGGAGCTGAGTGGCCCTGGGCGGAACCCAAACTGAGTGTCCGTGAGCAGGTTATTGCTGAGTAAGTGCTGCTTGATAGTACTGTTGATGACTCCTTCCATCAGTTTGCTGATGATGGAGAGTAGACTGATAGGGCGGTAATTGGCTGGGTTGGATTTATCCTGTTTCCTGTGTACAGGACACACCTGGGCAATTTCCCACATTGCTGGGTAGATGCCAGTGTTGTAGCTGTACTGGAACAGCTTGGCTAGGGGTGTGGCAAGTTCTGGAGCAGGACTGGTTTACGACGCATCCAGCCACTTATCTGGGTGGTGGTAACCGGCAAGTTATCTATAAAATTGTGTCAAAACGACATTCTCAGTTGTGGGTGGGGATGGGAGGGTGCGTTGGCAGCGGGAGCCTGGAGGTAGAGCTTGGAAAAGGAATGATCCACAGCTAACTTTGCATATAGATCTTCTATCAGCCTGACAGGCGGCCTGTATGGTCATTTTATAATCTCTGCACAGGTGGACCGTTTTGTCAGGTGTCAGTACCCAGATTACCGGCCCTGTCCAATCAGATTACCAGCCCTGTCCAATCAGATTACCGGCCCTGTCCAATCAGATTACCGGCCCTGTCCAATCAGATTACCGGACCTGTCCAATCAGATTACCGGCCCTGTCCAATCAGATTACCGGACCTGTCCAATCAGATTACCGGCCCTGCCCAATCAGATTACCGGCCCTGTCCAATCAGATTACCGGCCCTGTCCAATCAGCAGACCGTCCCTGCCCAATCAGATTACCGGCCCTGCCCAATCAGATTACCGGCCCTGTCCAATCAGATTACCGGCCCTGTCCAATCAGATTACCAGCCCTGCCCAATCAGATTACCGGTGTATATATACCTTAGGGGCCGGGCGGGGCAGTACTTTGGCCGGGTGTATATATACCTTAGGGGCCAGGCGGGGCAGTACTTTGGCCGGGTGTATATATACCTTAGGGGCCAGGCAGGGCAGTACTTTGGCCAGGTGTATATATACCTTAGGGGCCGGACGGGGCAGTACTTTGGCCGAGTGTATATATACCTTAGGGGCCGGGCGGGGCAGTACTTTGGCCGGGTGTATATACACCTTAGGGGCCGGGCGGGGCAGTACTTTGGCCGGGTGTATATATACCTTAGGGGCCGGACGGGGCAGTACTTTGGCCGGGTGTATATATACCTTAGGGGCCGGGCGGGGCAGTACTTTGGCCGAGTGTATATATACCTTAGGGGCCAGGCGGGGCAGTACTTTGGCCAGGTGTATATATACCTTAGGGGCCAGGCGGGGCAGTACTTTGGCCAGGTGTATATATACCTTAGGGGCCGGGCGGGGCAGTACTTTGGCCAGGTGTATATATACCTTAGGGGCCGGGCGGGGCAGTAATTTGGCTGGGTGTATATATACCTTAGGGGCCGGGCGGGGCGGTACTTTGGCCAGGTGTATATATACCTTAGGGGCCGGGTGGGGCAGTACTTTGGCCAGGTGTATATATACCTTAGGGGCCGGGCGGGGCAGTACTTTGGCCAGGTGTATATATACCTTAGGGGCCGGGCGGGGCAGTACTTTGGCCAGGTGTATATATACCTTAGGGGCCGGGCGGGGCAGTACTTTGGCCGGGTGTATATATACCTTAGGGGCCGGGCGGGGTAGTACTTTGGCCAGGTGTATATATACCTTAGGGGCCGGGCGGGGCAGTACTTTGGCCGGGTGTATATATACCTTAGGGGCCGGGCGGGGCAGTACTTTGGCCGAGTGTATATATACCTTAGGGGCCAGGCGGGGCAGTAATTTGGCCGAGTGTATATATACCTTAGGGGCCGGGCGGGGCAGTACTTTGGCCGGGTGTATATATACCTTAGGGGCCGGGCGGGGCAGTACTTTGTCCAGGTGTATATATACCTTAGGGGCCGGACGGGGTAGTACTTTGGCCGAGTGTATATATACCTTAGGGGCCGGGCGGGGCAGTACTTTGGCCAGGTGTATATATACCTTAGGGGCCGGGCGGGGCAGTACTTTGGCCAGGTGTATATATACCTTAGGGGCCGGGCGGGGCAGTACTTTGGCCGAGTGTATATATACCTTAGGGGCCGGGCGGGGCAGTACTTTGGCCGAGTGTATATATACCTTAGGGGCCGGGCGGGGCAGTACTTTGGCCGGGTGTATACCTTAGGGGCCGGGCGGGGTAGTACTTTGGCCGGGTGTATATATACCTTAGGGGCCAGGCGGGGCAGTACTTTGGCCGGGTGTATACCTTAGGGGCCGGGCGGGGTAGTACTTTGGCCGGGTGTATATATACCTTAGGGGCCGGGCGGGGTAGTACTTTGGCCGGGTGTATATATACCTTAGGGGCCGGGCGGGGCAGTACTTTGGCCGGGTGTATATATACCTTAGGGGCCGGGCGGGGTAGTACTTTGGCCGGGTGTATATATACCTTAGGGGCCGGGCGGGGCAGTACTTTGGCCGGGTGTATATATACCTTAGGGGCCGGGCGGGGTAGTACTTTGGCCGGGTGTATATATACCTTAGGGGCCGGGCGGGGCAGTACTTTGGCCGGGTGTATATATACGTTAGGGGCCGGGCGGGGTAGTACTTTGGCCAGGTGTATATATACCTTAGGGGCCGGGCGGGGCAGTACTTTGGCCAGGTGTATATATACCTTAGGGGCCGGGCGGGGTAGTACTTTGGCCAGGTGTATATATACCTTAGGGGCCGGGCGGGGCAGTACTTTGGCCGGGTGTATATATACCTTGGCTACGGTCCATCAGACCCTAAAACATTGTTGCAGCACCTCCAGCTAATCAGGGCCCAGCAGACCCAGACCGGCGCCCCGTAGTGTTATTAATGTCAGCCTAACGGACCATGCCCATATGTACCAGGGTCAGCGTTGTGCCCACTATGGCTAGGGGATCCCTAGCCGCTGACCTTACCTCAGTCTCCCGCAAACTAATAAACTCCAGTTCTGATTCTCTCGAAGATCTGCCTCTCTATTACAGAAACCGTGGCCCCCCTGTGTCCGATACCGTATCTAACGGTGGCTGTTCACCTGGACAGTAATCCTGAGTGTGGCGACTCGCAGCACGTCAGTGCATTGCAATTGCAAACACTCCCATCATCAGCTTGTTCTAAGTCGAGGTCCTGTCTCTGGATCGGTGTCTCCCTCGGTCAGGCAGTGAGTTTGCCGGCTGACCTGTAGTTTCCTAACCCTGTGGTTTTGCCGGCCACAGGTGCCGCACTGGCTTGGATCCTCCTCCATCGACTCCGGGGAGGCGTCCCACTGAGCTGCAGCAGACCTTCGCCAACAGGCCTGGTCTCAACAGTGTTCGGGCCAACGGGGTTCCTGTGTGTTACTAACTCCTCAAACGTCTTGGTCGCCTGGGGCAGGGGGGTACGTCAGGGTCTTTATGACGCTGAAAGTGAGGCCCCTCAGGCAGTCAGAAAAATCACCGTTTGGTGGTCATCCCCAACAAGTGTTTGCCTTAAAAAATAGCGAATCAGCTCCGTGTACGGAGTCCAGTCCTCCACATCCACATTGAACCGTCCAGTCTGCCGGTCAGTGAATATATTCCAGGCCCAGTGAGACAGAGTTTAGACAGGGACAGTGAATCCAGGCCCAGTGAGACACAGTTTAGACAGGGTCAGTGAATCCAGGCCCAGTTAGACACAGTTTAGACAGGGGCAGTGAATCCAGGCCCAGTGAGACAGAGTTTAGACAGGGACAGTGAATCCAGGCCCAGTGAGACAGAGTTTAGACAGGGACAGTGAATCCAGGCCCAGTGAGACAGAGCTTAGACAGGGGCAGTGAATCCAGGCCCAGTTAGACACAGTTTAGACAGGGGCAGTGAATCCAGGCCCAGTTAGACAGAGTTTAGACAGGGGCAGTGAATCCAGGCCCAGTCAGACACAGTTTAGACAGGGGCAGTGAATCCAGGCCCAGTGAGACACAGTTTAGACAGGGACAGTGAATTCAGGCCCAGTTAGACAGAGTTTAGACAGGGTCAGTGAATCCAGGCCCAGTTAGACACAGTTTAGACAGGGGCAGTGAATCCAGGCCCAGTGAGACAGAGTTTAGACAGGGACAGTGAATCCAGGCCCAGTGAGACAGAGTTTAGACAGGGACAGTGAATCCAGGCCCAGTGAGACAGAGCTTAGACAGGGGCAGTGAATCCAGGCCCAGTTAGACACAGTTTAGACAGGGGAAGTGAATCCAGGCCCAGTTAGACAGAGTTTAGACAGGGGCAGTGAATCCAGGCCCAGTCAGACACAGTTTAGACAGGGGCAGTGAATCCAGGCCCAGTGAGACACAGTTTAGACAGGGACAGTGAATTCAGGCCCAGTTAGACAGAGTTTAGACAGGGACAGTGAATTCAGGCCCAGTCAGACACAGTTTAGACAGGGGCAGTGAATCCAGGCCCAGTTAGACACAGTTTAGACAGGGACAGTGAATTCAGGCCCAGTCAGACACAGTTTAGACAGGGGCAGTGAATCCAGGCCCAGTTAGACACAGTTTAGACAGGGGCAGTGAATCCAGGCCCAGTTAGACAGAGTTTAGACAGGGGCAGTGAATCCAGGCCCAGTCAGACACGGTTTAGACAGGGGCAGTGTATCCAGGCTCAGTCAGACACAGTTTAGACAGGGGCAGTGAATCCAGGCCCAGTTAGACACAGTTTAGACAGGGGCAGTGAATCCAGGCCCAGTTAGACAGAGTTTAGACAGGGGCAGTGAATCCAAGCCCAGTTAGACAGTGTTTAGACAGGGACAGTGAATCCAGGCCCAGTTAGACAGAGTTTAGACAGGGGCAGTGAATATATTCCAGGCCCAGTTAGACACAGTTTAGACAGGGACAGTGAATCCAGGCCCAGTGAGACAGAGTTTAGACAGGGACAGTGATCCAGGCCCAGTAAGACACAGTTTAGGACAGGGCAGAGAATCCAGGCCCATAGATCAGGCTTAGACAGGGGCAGTGAATCCAGGACCCAGTTAGACACAGTTTAGACAGGGCAGTGAATCCAGGCCAGTTAGACAGAGTTTAGTCAGGGACAGTGAATCCAGGCCCAGTCAGACAGAGTTTAGACAGGGACAGTTAATCCAGGCCCAGATAGACACAGTTTAGACAGGGACAGTGAATCCAGCCCAGTTAGACACAGTTTAGACAGGGGCAGTGAAACCAGGCCCAGTTAGACAGAGTTTAGACGGGCAGTGAATCCAGGCCCAGTTAGACACAGTTTAGACAGGAGCAGTGAATATATTCCAGGCCCAGTTAGACAGAGTTTAGACAGGGGCAGTGAATTCAGGCACAGTTAGACACAGTTTAGGCAGGGGCAGTGAATCCAGGCCCAGTTAGACAGAGTTTAGACAGGGACAGTGAATTCAGGCCCAGTCAGGCACAGTTTAGACAGGGGCAGTGAATCCAGGCCCAGTTAGACACAGTTTAGACAGGGACAGTGAATCCAGGCCCAGTGAGACAGAGTTTAGACAGAGGCAGTGAATCCAGGCCCAGTTAAGACAGAATTTAGACAGGGACAGTGAATTCAGGCCCAGTTAGACACAGTTTAGACAGGGACAGTGAATCCAGGCCCAGTTAGACACAGTTTAGACAGGGGCAGTGAATCCAGGCCCAGTGAGACAGAGTTTAGACAGGGGCAGTGAATCCAGGCCCAGTTAGACACAGTTTAGACAGGGGCAGTGAATCCAGGCCCAGTTAGACAGAGTTTAGGACAGAGGCAGTGAATCCAGGCCCAGTTAGACACAGTTTAGACAGGGGCAGTGAATCCAGGCACAGTTAGACACAGTTTAGACAGGGACAGTGAATTCAGGCCCAGTCAGACACAGTTTAGACAGGGGCAGTGACTCCAGGCCCAGTTAAACAGAGTTTAGACAGGGGCAGTGAATCCAGGCCCAGTTAGACAGAGTTTAGACAGGGTCAGTGAATCCAGGCCAAGTTAGACAGAGTTTAGACAGGGACAGTGAATCCAGGCCTAGTGAGACAGAGTTTAGACAGGGTCAGTGAATCCAGGCCAAGTTAGACAGAGTTTAGACAGGGTCAGTGAATCCAGGCCCAGTTAGACGCAGTTTAGGCAGGGACAGTGAATCCAGGCCCAGTGAGACAGAGTTTAGACAGGGACAGTGAATCCAGGCCCAGTTAGACACAGTTTAGACAGGGACAGTGAATCCAGGCCCAGTTAGACAGAGTTTAGACAGGGACAGTGAATCCAGGCCCAGTTAGACAGAGTTTAGACAGGGGCAGTGAATCCAGGCCCAGTGAGACAGAGTTTAGACAGGGACAGTGAATCCAGGCCCAGTAAGACAGAGTTTAGACATAGACAGTGAATCCAGGCGCAGTGAGACAGAGTTTAGACAGGGGCAGTGAATCCAGGCCCAGTTAGACAGAGTTTAGACAGGGGCAGTGAATCCAGGCCCAGTGAGACAGAGTTTAGACATAGACAGTGAATCCAGGCGCAGTGAGACAGAGTTTAGACAGGGGCAGTGAATCCAGGCCCAGTTAGACAGAGTTTAGACAGGGACAGTGAATCCAGGCCCAGTTAGACACAGTTTAGACAGGGACAGTGAATCCAGGCCCAGTTAGACAGAGTTTAGACAGGGACAGTGAATCAAGGCCCAGTTAGACAGAGTTTAGACAGGGGCAGAGAATCCAGGCCCAGTGAGACAGAGTTTAGACAGAGACAGTGAATCCAGGCCCAGTTAGACACAATTTAGAGAGAGACAGTGAATCCAGGCCCAGTTAGACACAGTTTAGGCAGGGACAGTGAATCCGGGCCCAGTAAGATAGAGTTTGGACAGAGGCAGTGAATTCAGGCCCAGTCAGACACAGTTTAGACAGGGACAGTGAATCCAGGCCCAGTCAGACACAGTTTAGACAGGGACAGTGAATCCAGGCCCAGTGAGACAGAGTTTAGACAGGGACAGTGAATCCAGGCCCAGTTAGACAGAGTTTAGACAGGGTCAGTGAATCCAGGCCCAGTTAGACACAGTTTAGATAGGGGCAGTGAATCCAGGCCCAGTTAGACAGAGTTTAGGCAGGGACAGTGAATCCAGGCCCAGTTAGACAGAGTTTAGACAGGGTCAGTGAATCCAGGCCCAGTTAGACAGAGTTTAGACAGGGACAGTGAATCCAGGCCCAGTGAGACAGAGTTTAGACAGGGTCAGTGAATCCAGGCCAAGTTAGACAGAGTTTAGACAGGGTCAGTGAATCCAGGCCCAGTTAGACAGAGTTTAGACAGGGACAGTGAATCCAGGCCCAGTGAGACAGAGTTTAGACAGGGACAGTGAATCCAGGCCCAGTTAGACACAGTTTAGACAGGGGCAGTGAATCCAGGCCCAGTTAGACAGAGTTTAGACAGGGACAGTGAATCCAGGCCCAGTTAGACAGAGTTTAGACAGGGACAGTGAATCCAGGCCCAGTTAGACAGAGTTTAGACAGGGGCAGTGAATCCAGGCCCAGTGAGACAGAGTTTAGACAGGGACAGTGAATCCAGGCCCAGTAAGACAGAGGTTAGACAGGGACAGTGAATCCAGGCCCAGTTAGACACAGTTTAGACAGGGACAGTGAATCCAGGCCCAGTTAGACACAGTTTAGACAGGGACAGTGAATTCAGGCCCAGTCAGACACAGTTTAGACAGGGGCAGTGAATCCAGGCCCAGATAGACACAGTTTAGACAGGGACAGTGAATCCAGGCCCAGTTAGACACAGTTTAGACAGGGACAGTGAATCCAGGCCCACTTAGGCCCAGTTAGACACAGTTTAGACAGGGGCAGTGAATCCAGGCCCAGTGAGACAGAGGTTAGACAGGGGCAGTGAATCCAGGCCCAGGTAGACACAGTTTAGACAGGGACAGTGAATCCAGGCCCAGTTAGACAGAGTTTAGACAGGGTCAGTGAATCCAGGCCCAGTTAGACGCAGTTTAGACAGGGGCAGTGAATCCAGGCCCAGTTGGACAGAGTTTAGACAGGGGCAGTGAATCCAGGCCCAGTTAGACAGCGTTTCGACAGGGGCAGTGAATCCAGGCCCAGTTAGACAGAGTTTGGACAGGGGCAGTGAATCCAGGCCCAGTTAGACAGAGTTTAGACAGGGGCAGTGAATCCAGGCCCAGTTAGACAGAGTTCAGACAGGGGCAGGGAATCCAGGCCCAGTTAGACACAGTTTAGGCAGGGACAGTGAATCCAGGCCCAGTGAGACACAGTTTAGACAGGGACAGTGAATCCAGGCCCAGTGACACAGAGTTTCGACAGGGGCAGTGAATCCAGGCCCAGTTAGACAGAGTTTAGACAGGGCCAGTGAATCCAGGCCCAGTTAGACACAGTTTAGACAGGGACAGTGAATCCAGGCCCAGTGAGACAGAGTTTCGACAGGGGCAGTGAATCCAGGCCCAGTTAGACAGAGTTTAGACAGGGGCTGTGAATCCAGGCCCAGTTAGACACAATTTAGACAGGGACAGTGAATCCAGGCCCAGTTAGACACAGTTTAGACAGGGACAGTGAATCCAGGCCCAGTTAGACACTGTTTAGGCAGGGACAGTGAATCCAGGCCCAGTAAGACAGAGTTTAGACTGGGACAGTGAATCCAGGCCCAGTGAGACAGAGTTTAGACAGGGGCAGTGAATCCAGGCCCAGTTAGACAGAGTTTAGACAGGGGCAGTGAATCCAGGCCCAGTTAGACAGAGTTTAGACAGGGACAGTGAATCCAGGCCCAGTGAGACAGAGTTTGGACAGGGGCAGTGAATCCAGGCCCAGTTAGACAGAGTTTAGACAGGGGCGGTGAATCCAGGCCCAGTGAGACAGAATTTAGACAGGGGCAGTGAATCCGGCCCAGTGAGACAGAGTTTAGACAGGGACAGTGAATCCAGGCCCAGTGAGACAGAGTTTAGACAGGGACATTGAATCCAGGCCCAGTGAGACAGAGTTTAGACAGGGGCAGTGAATCCAGGCCCAGTTAGACAGAGTTTAGACAGGGGCAGTGAATCCAGGCCCAGTGAGACAGAGTTTAGACAGGGACAGTGAATCCAGGCCCAGTTAGACAGAGTTTCGACAGGGGCAGTGAATCCAGGCCCAGTTAGACACAGTTTAGACAGGGGCAGTGAATCCAGGCCCAGTTAGACAGAGTTCAGACAGGGGCAGTGAATCCAGGCCCAGTTAGACAGAGTTTAGACAGGGGCAGTGAATCCAGGCCCAGTTAGACAGCAGTTTAGACAGGGGCAGTGAATCCAGCCCAGTTAGACAGAGCTTAGACAGGGGCAGTGAATCCAGCCCAGTGAGACAGAGTTTAGACAGGGTCAGTGAATCCAGACCCAGTTAGACAGAGTTTAGACAGGGGCAGTGAATCCGGGCCCAGTTAGACACAGTTTAGACAGGGGCAGTGAATCCAGGCCGAGTGAGACAGAGTTTAGACAGGAGCAGTGAATCCAGGCCCAGTGAGACAGAGTTTGGACAGAGGCAGTGAATCCAGGCCCAGTGAGACACAGTTTAGACAGGGGCAGTGAATCCAGGCCCAGTGAGACAGAGTTTAGACAGGGGCAGTGAATCCAGGCCCAGTTAGACAGAGTTTAGACAGGGACAGTGAATCCAGGCCCAGTGAGACAGAGTTTGGACAGGGACAGTGAATCCAGGCCCAGTGAGACAGAGTTTAGACAGGGGCAGTGAATCCAGGCCCAGTTAGACAGAGTTTAGACAGGGGCAGTGAATCCAGGCCCAGTGAGACAGAGTTTAGACAGGGACAGTGAATCCAGGCCCAGTTAGACAGAGTTTAGACAGGGGCAGTGAATCCAGGCCCAGTTAGACACAGTTTAGACAGGGGCAGTGAATCCAGGCCCAGTTAGACACAGTTTAGACAGGGGCAGTGAATCCAGGCCCAGTTAGACACAGTTTAGACAGGGACGGTGAATCCAGCCCAGTTAGACACAGTTTAGACAGGGACAGTGAATCCAGGCCCAGTTAGACACAGTTTAGACCGGGACAGTGAAACCAGGCCCAGTGAGACAGAGTTTGGACAGAGGCAGTGAATCCAGGCCCAGTTAGACAGAGTTTAGACAGTGGCAGTGAATTCAGGCCCAGTTAGACAGAGTTTAGGCAGGGACAGTGAATCCAGGCCCAGTGAGACACAGTTTAGACAGGGACAGTGAATCCAGGCCCAGTGAGACAGAGTTTCGACAGGGGCAGTGAATCCAGGCCCAGTTAGACAGAGTTTAGACAGGGGCAGTGAATCCAGGCCCAGTTAGACACAGTTTAGACAGGGACAGTCAATCCAGGCCCAGTGAGACAGAGTTTCGACAGGGGCAGTGAATCCAGGCCCAGTTAGACACAGTTTAGACAGGGACAGTGAATCCGGGCCCAGTTAGACACAGTTTAGACAGGGGCAGTGAATCCAGGCCGAGTGAGACAGAGTTTAGACAGGAGCAGTGAATCCAGGCCCAGTGAGACAGAGTTTGGACAGAGGCTGTGAATCCAGGCCCAGTGAGACACAGTTTAGACAGGGGCAGTGAATCCAGGCCCAGTTAGACAGAGTTTAGACAGGGACAGTGAATCCAGGCCCAGTGAGACAGAGTTTGGACAGGGGCAGTGAATCCAGGCCCAGTTAGACAGAGTTTAGACAGGGGCAGTGAATCCAGGCCCAGTTAGACACAGTTTAGACAGGGGCAGTGAATCCAGGCCCAGTGAGACAGAGTTTCGACAGGGGCAGTGAATCCAGGCCCAGTGAGACACAGTTTAGACAGGGACAGTGAATCCAGGCCCAGTAAGACAGAGTTTAGACTGGGACAGTGAATCCAGGCCCAGTGAGACAGAGTTTAGACAGGGGCAGTGAATCCAGGCCCAGTTAGACAGAGTTTGGACAGGGGCAGTGAATCCAGGCCCAGTTAGACAGAGTTTAGACAGGGGCAGTGAATCCAGGCCCAGTTAGACAGAGTTCAGACAGGGGCAGTGAATCCAGGCCCAGTTAGACACAGTTTAGGCAGGGGCAGTGAATCCAGGCCCAGTTAGACGCAGTTTAGACAGGGGCAGTGAATCCAGCCCAGTTAGACAGAGCTTAGACAGGGACAGTGAATCCAGGCCCAGTTAGACAGAGTTTAGACAGGGACAGTGAATCCGGGCCCAGTTAGACACAGTTTAGACAGGGGCAGTGAATCCAGGCCGAGTGAGACAGAGTTTAGACAGGAGCAGTGAATCCAGGCCCAGTGAGACAGAGTTTGGACAGAGGCAGTGAATCCAGGCCCAGTGAGACACAGTTTAGACAGGGGCAGTGAATCCAGGCCCAGTTAGACACAGTTTAGACAGGGACAGTGAATCCAGGCCCAGTTAGACACAGTTTAGACAGGGGCAGTGAATCCAGGCCCAGTAAGACAGAGTTTAGACTGGGACAGTGAATCCAGGCACAGTGAGACAGAGTTTGGACAGGGGCAGTGAATCCAGGCCCAGTTAGACAGAGTTTAGACAGGGGCAGTGAATCCAGGCCCAGTGAGACAGAGTTCAGACAGGGGCAGGGAATCCAGGCCCAGTTAGACAGAGTTTAGACAGGGACAGTGAATCCAGGCCAAGTTAGACACAGTTTAGGCAGGGACAGTGAATCCAGGCCCAGTAAGACAGAGTTTAGACTGGGACAGTGAATCCAGGCACAGTGAGACAGAGTTTGGACAGGGGCAGTGAATCCAGGCCCAGTTAGACAGAGTTTAGACAGGGGCAGTGAATCCAGGCCCAGTTAGACAGAGTTCAGACAGGGGCAGTGAATCCAGGCCCAGTTAGACACAGTTTAGGCAGGGACAGTGAATCCAGGCCCAGTGAGACACAGTTTAGACAGGGACAGTGAATCCAGGCCCAGTGACACAGAGTTTCGACAGGGGCAGTGAATCCAGGCCCAGTTAGACAGAGTTTAGACAGGGGCAGTGAATCCAGGCCCAGTTAGACACAGTTTAAACAGGGACAGTGAATCCAGGCCCAGTGAGACAGAGTTTCGACAGGGGCAGTGAATCCAGGCCCAGTGAGACACAGTTTAGACAGGGACAGTGAATCCAGGCCCAGTAAGACAGAGTTTAGACTGGGACAGTGAATCCAGGCCCAGTGAGACAGAGTTTAGACAGGGGCAGTGAATCCAGGCCCAGTTAGACAGAGTTTGGACAGGGACATTGAATCCAGGCCCAGTGAGACAGAGTTTGGACAAGGACATTGAATCCAGGCCCAGTGAGACAGAGTTTAGAAAGGGGCAGTGAATCCAGGCCCAGTTAGACAGAGTTTAGACAGGGGCAGTGAATCCAGGCCCAGTGAGACAGAGTTTAGACAGGGACAGTGAATCCAGGCCCAGTTAGACAGAGTTTAGACAGGGGCAGTGAATCCAGGCCCAGTTAGACACAGTTTAGACAGGGGCAGTGAATCCAGGCCCAGTTAGACACAGTTTAGACAGGGGCAGTGAATCCAGGCCCAGTTAGACACAGTTTAGACAGGGACAGTGAATCCAGCCCAGTTAGACACAGTTTAGACAGGGACAGTGAATCCAGGCCCAGTTAGACACAGTTTAGACAGGGACAGTGAATCCAGGCCCAGTG
>NC_052150.1:231783126-231794312 GCF_902713615.1 Scyliorhinus canicula | reverse complement strand
TGTATGGACACCGAGATCCCTCTGCTCATCCACACTACCAAGAATTTTACCATTAGCCAAATATTCCGCATTCTGTTATTCTTTCCAAAGTGAATCACCTCACACTTCTCCACATTAAACTCCATTTCCACCTCTCAGCCCAGCTCTGCAGCTTATCTATGTCCCTCTGTAACCTGCAACATCCTTCCGCACGGGTCTACAACTCCACCGACTTTAGTGTCGTCTGCAAATTTACTCACCCATCCTTCTGCGCCCTCCTCTAGGTCATTTATAAAAATGACAAACAGCAACGGCCCCAGAACAGATCCTTGTGGTACGCCACTCGTAACTGAACTCCATTCTGAACATTTTCCCATCAACTACCACTCTCTGTCTTCTTTCAACTAGCCAATTTCTGATCCACATCTCTAAATCACCCTCAATCCCCAGCCTCCGTATTTTCTGCAATAGCCGACCGTGGGGAACCTTATCAAACGCTTTACTGAAATCCATATACACCACATCAACTGCTCTACCCTCATCCACCTGTATCGGAAGATCCAGGGGCCAAGGGGGGTGGGAGGTCGATGTCCTGGCCTTCTCCTCCCTGGTGGCCGGAGATGGATTTTGCTGGGATGGACGGACACAGAGCCCCCGAATGCAGGTGTGTGGGTCAGTGACACGGCTGGGTTTCTCATCCTGGAACAAATCAAGTTCACCTTCAGAGGATCAATACAGGGATTCGCCCGGAAATGGCATCCATTCATCAACTTCCTCAAGGAAAATTGAACGCAGCAGTAAGGGGGAGGGAGGCTGGGGGTGGGGGGTGGGGGGAGGGGGGGGGGGGCGGAGAAAGGGTTGGGGAAGAAAATAGAAGGCATGGCAATGTTAGATAAGGACAGGGAACTCAGTATACGGGTAACAAGGGAATAGGACATGGGCAGTAGGGGACATCGGGCTGGTTTAGCACACTGGGCTAAATAGCTGGCTTTTTAAAGCAGACCAAGCAGGCCAGCAGCACGGTTCGATTCCCGTACCAGCCTCCCCGAACAGGCGGCGGAATGTGGCGACTAGGGGCTTTTCACAGTAACTTCATTTGAAGCCTACGCGTGACAATATATGATTTTCATTTAATTTCATTGTTTTTAGGTTTTTTGTGTGTGTTGGCCCACGCGGTTGTTTAAGAACTGTTAATGTGTTAAACTGAAAATTACAAATGCTTCAATAAAATATTTCTTTAAAAAAAAGTCATCTGCTATGTTAGACCTTCATTGAACCATAGAATTTACTGTGCAGAAGGAGGCCATTCAGCCATTGAGTCTGCACCGGCCCTTGGAAAGAGAAACCTACCTAAGCCCACGGCCCCACCCTATCCCTGTAACCCAGTAATCCATCCTACCCTTTTTTGACACTAAGGGCAATTTATCATGGCCAATCCACCTACCTGCACAGATTTGGACTGTGGGAGGAAACCGGAGCACCGGAGGAAACCCACGCACACACGGAGAGAACGTGCAGACTCCACACAGGACAGTGACCCAAGCCGGGAATCGAACCTGGGACCCTGGTGCTGTGAAGCAGCTGTGCTAACTACTGTGCCACATTGCCTCCCTAAGAGGGGAGGGGAGAGAGACTGACTCTGTGGGGCGAGGTTTCTGTGTACATGGGGAAGTGAAGCAATATTCCCCAAGGCAGTGGGATTGTGTGGAGTCAGTTTGTTTTGAGTGGGTGAGAGTGAACAGACACAGGAACAATGATCTGTCGTCAGCAGTTTATTGATTTTTAAATGCGGTATAACAGGTTATAGATCACACACATCCTCACAGAACAGTAACTACACAATGCAGACAGTGAATACTCAATCTGTATTGACAGACATTGATGGGGAGAAGCTACACAGACTCCAGGATCTCCTCCGAGCTGCTAGTTGGTTTTCTGTTGATAGCCAGTGGGGCAGAGATGGGATTGGTCTATCGCTGTACTCCTGTGTGTGGACAATGTTTCACAGAATCTTTCTCCGCTGATGTTCCCCTATCACTGAACCGGTTGCCTGTGATTTTGATTATGATGTTGATGACTCCCCAGTAACTCTGTTCACGGATGTGTTACAGAAACTCAAAGGCAGATTCGTTAATCATTGCGAAAGCAGCATTGCAGAGAGCGTGGCCCAGGTTCAGCAGTTGATAATGATCTGGATTGGTCGCATAAGCTCAAAGCGCAAAATGGATCTTTCCAAACGAGTGGAGATTTTAGATTGAATGCTCATGTCCCTCTCTGGAAACAAAAACCGTTTTTGATGAAGAATAATTTTCATTCACAGAATGGACCATCACTGGTAAGAGCCCAGTTATTACCCCTCACTCGGTGACCCTGAGTCACCTGTCTGGGAATGTCAGGCTGCATTCAGTCTGAAACTTTTCAGAATCAAACACTTACTGAGGTACCCAAGGCTCTCTGGTCACATCGAAGACCCAGGGTCAGGTCCAGGTTCTTGATTGGTATGGACCATCCTTTAAAACAAGCTGAAGGGTCCGTGTGGTCAATGCGACTGTGTGAGCCGCTGTCAGTCACACATTTGACCACTCGAGCAAGGCTGGCTCAGACGTACTGATCCCCAAACTGTTACCAGCCAGTGACAGGCACACCTCAGGGCAGTGGGTTCAACTCTCACTGTAGGACAGGAACACAGAATCTAGGTTGGTGCAGAGTCTGTTTAAATTGCCAAATGGAACGTGAAGAGGGAAATTTCAGGACCAGGCTCCCTGGATGACAAGTGACAGACAATGGTGAGTCTGTTTGATGCATATCAGGAGAATTGAACCAAGTAAACGCGAATAGCTGAGGGGAGCTGAAGAGAGACTAGAATGGCTGTTTACATAACAGGGAACTCAAAAATCTTGCACTGGAGCGAAACAGCAAGTGGATAGTAAGAAATGGAATGGGTTCAGGAATGGCCCTCCTGCTGTACAGCATCATGGTTCTATCATCAATGACCCATTAGCCATGTGCTTCCAGGTCAGTGCAAGGCTAGAATACAGAATGGTTTCATTGTATGAGGTCTAAAGAACAGCTGTTCCCCTGGTTGAAGGGTCAGTTACGAGGGGGACACATCCTTTCAAAAGTACCTGGATTAATACTTGGCACGGTCATAACATTCAAGGCTATGGGCCAAGTGCTGGTAAGTGGGATTAGGTAGACAGGTCAGGGCCTTTTCATGCATTGATGCCGACTTGATGGGCCAAAGGGCCTGTTCTGCACTGAGTGATTCTGTGATTCTCAATCACTGTTTAATGAGGAAGAGAATGCAGACAATACATTGGTCGAAATGGAGATGGTCAGGGGTAGTGGATGGGTGAAAGCTGTGGAACAGGAGGTATCGGAAAGGCTGGTTAGGTTTAGTTAGGTTAGGCTGGTTAGGTTTAGTTAGGTTAGGCTGGTTAGATTTAGTTAGGTTAGGCTGGTTAGGTTTAGTTAGGTCAGGCTGGTTAGATTTAGTTAGGTTAGGCTGGTTAGGTTTAGTTAGGTTAGGCTGGTTAGATTTAGTTAGGTTAGGCTGGTTAGGTTTAGTTAGGTCAGGCTGGTTAGATTTAGTTAGGTTAGGCTGGTTAGATTTAGTTAGGTTAGGCAGGTTAGGTTTAGTTAGGTTAGGCTGGTTAGGTTTAGTTAGGTTAGGCTGGTTAGATTTAGTTAGGTTAGGCTGGTTAGGTTTAGTTAGGTCAGGCTGGTTAGATTTAGTTAGGTTAGGCTGGTTAGGTTTAGTTAGGTCAGGCTGGTTAGATTTAGTTAGGTTAGGCTGGTTAGGTTTAGTTAGGTCAGGCTGGTTAGATTAGTTAGGTTAGGCTGGTTAGGTTTAGTTAGGTCAGGCTGGTTAGATTTAGTTAGGTTAGGCTGGTTAGGTTTAGTGGATAAGTCACCTTGTCCTGGAGGCTTGTATCCCAGGTTTTCAAAATGAAGTGGGGGGGAGTGGAGATAGAGGGTAGGATTGTGTGAAGTGGGGGGAGTGGGGATAGAGGGTAGGATTGTGTGAAGTGGGGGGAGTGGGGATAGAGGGTAGGATTGTGTGAAGTGGGGGGGGGAGTGGGGATAGAGGGTAGGATTGTGTGAAGTGGGGGGGAGTGGGGGATAGAGGGTAGGATTGTGTGAAGTGGGGGGGAGTGGGGATAGAGGGTAGGATTGTGTGAAGTGGGGGGGAGTGGGGATAGAGGGTAGGATTGTGTGAAGTGGGGGGGGAGTGGGGATAGAGGGTAGGATTGTGTGAAGTGGGGGGGAGTGGGGCTAGAGGGTAGGATGCGTGAAGTGGGGGGGAGTGGGGATAGAGGGTAGGATTGTGTGAAGTGGGGTGGGTAGTGGGGGATAGAGGGTTAGGATTGTGTGAAGTGGGGGGGGAGTGGAGATGGAGGGTAGGATTGTGTTAATGAAGTGGGGGGAGTGGGGATAGAGGGTAGGATTGTGTGAAGTGGGGGGGGGAGTGGGGATAGAGGGTAGGATTGTGTTAATGAAGTGGGGGGGAGTGGGGATAGAGGGTAGGATTGTGTTAATGAAGTGGGGGGGGGAGTGGGGATAGAGGGTAGGATTGTGGTTAATGAAGTGGGGGGGGAGTGGAGATGGAGGGTAGGATTGGTTAATGAAGTGGGGGGAGTGGGGATAGAGGGTAGGATTGTGTGAAGTGGGGGGGGAGGGGGGTAGAGGGTAGGATTGTGTTAATGAAGTGGGGGGGGGAGTGGGGATAGAGGGTAGGATTGTGTGAAGTGGGGGGGGGAGTGGAGATAGAGGGTAGGATTGTGTTAATGAAGTGGGGGGGGAGTGGGGATAGAGGGTAGGATTGTGTGAAGTGGGGGGGGGGGTGGGGATAGAGGGTAGGATTGTGTTAATGAAGTGGGGGGGAGTGGAGATAGAGGGTAGGATTGTGTTAATGAAGTGGGGGTAGTGGGGATAGAGGGTAGGATTGTGTGAAGTAGGGGGGAGTGGGGATAGAGGGTAGGATTGTGTGAAGTGGGGGGGGGGAGATAGAGGGTAGGATTGTGTGAAGGGGGGAGTGGGGGATAGAGGGTAGGATTGTGTGAAGGGGGGAGTGGGGATAGAGGGTAGGATTGTGTGAAGTGGGGGGGAGTGGAGATAAAGGGTAGGATTGTGTGAAGTGGGGGGGAGTGGGGATAGAGGGTAGGATTGTGTGAAGTGGGGGGGGGAGTGGGGATAGAGGGTAGGATTGTGTGAAGTGGGGGGGAGTGGGGATAGAGGGTAGGATTGTGTGAAGTGGGGGGGAGGGGGGATAGAGGGTAGGATGTGTGAAGTGGGGGGGGAGTGGGGATAGAGGGTAGGATTGTGTGAAGTGGGGGGGGAGTGGGGATAGAGGGTAGGATTGTGTGAAGTGGGGGGGAGTGGGGATAGAGGGTAGGATTGTGTGAAGTGGGGGGGAGTGGAGATAGAGGGTAGGATGTGTGAAGTGGGGGGGGAGTGGGGATAGAGGGTAGGATTGTGTGAAGTGGGGGGGGGGCAGTGGGGATAGAGGGTTAGGATTGTGTGAAGTGGGGGGGAGTGGGGATAGAGGGTAGGATTGTGTGAAGTGGGGGGGAGTGGGGATAGAGGGTAGGATTGTGTGAAGTGGGGGGGGAGTGGGGATAGAGGGTAGGATTGTGTGAAGTGGGGGGGAGTGGGGTAGAGGGTAGGATTGTGTGAAGTGGGGGGGGAGGGGGGATAGAGGGTAGGATTGTGTGAAGTGGGGGGAATGGAGATAGAGGGTAGGATTGTGTGAATGGGGGGGAGTGGGGATAGAGGGTAGGATTGTGTGAAGTGGGGGGAGTGGAGATAGAGGGTAGGATTGTGTGAAGTGGGGGGGAAGTGGGGATAGAGGGTAGGATTGTGTGAAGTGGGGGGGAGTGGGGACTAGAGGGTAGGATTGTGTGAAGTGGGGGGGGGAGTGGGGATAGAGGGTAGGATTGTGTGAAGTGGGGGGGGAGTGGAGATGGAGGGTAGGATTGTGTGAAGTGGGGGGGAGTGGAGATAAAGGGTAGGATTGTGTGAAGTGGGGGGGAGTGGGGATAGAGGTAGGATTGTGTGAAGTGGGGGGGGTAGGGGGATAGAGGGTAGGATTGTGTGAAGTGGGGGGAGTGGGGATAGAGGGTAGGATTGTGTGAAGTGGGGGGAGTGGAGATAGAGGGTAGGATTGTGTGAAGTGGGGGGGGAGGGGGGATAGAGGGTAGGATTGTGTGAAGTGGGGGGGGGAGTGGAGATAGAGGGTAGGATTGTGTGAAGTGGGGGGGGAGTGGGGATAGAGGGTAGGATTGTGTGAAGTGGGGGGGGGAGTGGGGATAGAGGGTAGGATTGTGTGAAGTGGGGGGGGGGGGGGAGTGGGGATAGAGGGTAGGATTGTGTGAAGTGGGGGGGGGGAGTGGGGATAGAGGGTAGGATTGTGTGAAGTGGGGGGGAGTGGGGATAGAGGGTAGGATTGTGTGAAGTGGGGGGGAGTGGGGATAGAGGGTAGGTGTGTGGAATGCATTGCCAGCAGAGGTGGTGGAGTCAGAGTCATTGGGGACATTTAAGCGACTCTTGGACAGGCACATGGACAGCAGTAAATTGAAGGGGTGTAGGTTAGGTTGATCCTAGATTAGGATAAATGGTCAGCACAACATTGTGGGCTGAAGGGCCTGTGCTGTACTGGACAGTTCTGTGTTCTACATTCTATAAAGGGAATGGGACTAAATCACGATGCTCTTTTGTAGCCAGTGCAGAGTTGATGGGCTGAATGGCCTGTGCCTAACCAGAACAATTCTGGTGCCAGAGGTTTGGAGATTGGATGCCCTTGGGGGGAAAATATCTTCCCAATTCCTCTAAATCCTTCTGGCCATAGGCTGTATTGGATTTGGTTCTGGGTAATGAACCAGGACAGGTGTTAGATTTGGAGGTAGGTGAGCATTTTGGTGATAGTGACCACAATTCGATACATTTACTTTAGCGATGGAAAGGGATAGGTAGAACCCGCAGGGCAGGAGTTATATCTGGGGGAAAGGCAATTATGATGCGATGAGGCAAGACTTAGGATGCATCGGCTGGAGAGGAAAACTGCAGGGGATGGACACAATGGAAATGTGGAGCATGTTCAAGGAACAGCTACTGCGTGTCCTTGATAAGTATGTACCTGTTAGGCAGGGAGGAAGTGGTCGAGTGAGGGAACCATGGGTTACTAAAGCAGTTGAATCACTTGTCAAGAGGAAGAAGGAGGCTTATGTGAAGATGAGACGTGATGGTTCAGTTGGGTCGCTTGAGAGTTACAAGTTAGCTAGGAAGGCTCTAAAGAGAGAGCTAAGAAGAGCCAAGCGAGGACATGAGATGTCTTTGGCAGGTAGGATCCAGGATAATCCTAAAGCTTTCTATAGGTATGTCAGGAATAAAAGAATGACTAAGGTAAGAGTAGGGCCAGTCAAGGACAGTAGTGGGAAGTTGTGCGTAGAGTCCGAGGAGATAGGAGAGGTGCTAAATGAGTATTTTTCGTCTGTATTCACACAGGAAAAAGACAAAGTTGTCGAGGAGAATACTGAGATACAGGCTACTAGACTAGAAGGGCTTGAGGTACATAAGGAGGCGGTGTTAGCAATTCTGGAAAGTGTGAAAATAGATAAGTCCCCTGGGCCGGATGGGATTTATCCTAGGATTCTCTGGGAAGCTAGGGAGGAGATTGCTGAGCTTTTGGCTTTGATCTTTAAGTCATCTTTGTTTACAGGAATAGTGGCAGAGGACTGGAGGATAGCAAATGTTGTCCCCTTGTTCAAGAAGGGGAGTAGAGATAATCCTGGTAACTATAGACCAGTGAGCCTTACTTCTGTTGTGGGAAAAGTATTGGAAAGGTTTATAAGAGATAGGATGTATAATCATCTGGAAAGGAATAATTTGATTAGAGATAGTCAACATGGTTTTGTGAAGGGTAGGCCGTGCCTCGCAAACCTCATTGAGTTCTTTGAGAAGGTGACCAAACAGGTGGATGAGGGTAAAGCAGTTGATGTGGTGTATATGGATTTCAGTAAAGCGTTTGATAAGGTTCCCCACGGTAGGCTATTGCAGAAAATACAGAGGCATTGGATTCAGGGTGATTTAGCACTTTGGATCAGAAATCGGCTAGCTGATAGAAGACAGAGGGTGGTGGTTGATGGGAAATGTTCAGAATGGAGTTCAGTTACTAGTGGTGTATCACAAGGATCTGTTTTGGGGCCGCTGCTGTTTGTCATTTTTATAAATGACCTGGAGGAGGGCGTAGAAGGATGGGTGAGTAAATTTGCAGATGACACTAAAGTCGGTGGAGTTGTGGACAGTGCAGAAGGATGTTGCAAGTTACAGAGGGACATAGATAAGCTGCAGAGCTGGGCTGACAGGTGGCAAATGGAGTTTAATGCAGAAAAGTGTGAGGTGATTCATTTTGGAAGGAATAACAGGAAGACAGAGTACTGGGCTAATGGTAAGATTCTTGGTAGTGTGGACGAGCAGAGAGATCTGGGTGTCCATGTACATAGATCCCTGAAAGTTGCCACCCAGGTTGAGAGGGTTGTTAAGAAGGCGTACGGTGTGTTAGCTTTTATTGGTAGAGGAATTGAGTTTCGGAGCCATGAGGTCATGTTGCAGTTGTACAAAACTCTGGTGCGGCCGCATTTGGAGTATTGCGTACAGTTCTGGTCGCCACATTATAGGAAGGATGTGGAAGCATTGGAAAGGGTACAGAGGAGATTTACAAGGATGTTGCCTGGTATGGAGGGAAGATCATATGAGGAAAGGCTGAAGGACTTGAGGCGTTTTTTGTTAGAGAGAAGAAGGTAAGAGGTGACTTAATTGAGGCATACAAGATGATCAGAGGATAGATAGGGTGGACAGTGAGAGCCTTTTTCCTCGGATGGTGATGTCCAGCACGAGGGGACATAGCTTTAAATTGAGGGGAGATAGATATAGGACAGATGTCAGAGGTAGGTTCTTTACTCAGAGAGTAGTACGGGCGTGGAATGTCCTGCCTGCTACAGTAGTGGAATCGCCAACACTAAACGCATTCAAATGGTCATTGGATAGGCATATGGACGATAAGGGAATAGTTGTAGAGGGACTTTAGAGGGGTTTCACAGGACGGCGCAACATCGAGGGCCGAAGGGCCTGTACTGCGCTGTAATGTTCTATGTTCTAATTAGTGTAACACTCTTTCTGCCCGGTTAATAATAATAATAATAATCTTTAATTGTCACAAGTAGGCTGACATTAACACTGCAATGAAGTTACTGTGAAAAGCCCCTAGTCGCCACATTCCAACGCCTGTTCGGGTCACAGAGGGAGAATTCAGAATGTCCAATTCACCTAACAGCACATCTTTTGGGACTTGAGAGAGGAAACCGGAGCACCCGGAGGAAACCCACGCAGACACGGGGAGAACGTGCAGACTCCGCACAGACAGTGACCCAGCAGGGAATCGAACCTGGGACCCTGGTGCTGTGAAGCAACAGTGCTTAGCACTGTGCTACGTGCCGCCTATTGAATAGCTCCTTTCTATATACTTGATCCAGGCCCCTCATAATTGTACATACCACAATCCAATCTCCTTCCGCATTCTCTGTTGCAAAGAAAACATCAGTAATCTATCCCAGCTTTGTTCATTCTCTCTCTCTGTAATCAAACTCTCCTCTAACCCGGTAACCAGAACTGATCACAGTGGTTTGTACAGTTCTGGTATAACCCCCCTGCTCTTATATTGGATACCTTAGTCAATACCAGATGGTATCCTGTCTTTATCTACTTGTCCTGCTGGGATTGGCGGACATGACAATTTCCTCAGATCTTCTGCTTCCTTTGCCGTCTCAGTGTTAATATCTCTTCCCAGGCCTGCTGAGAGATACTAAACAGTTTTAAACATTGTAATTTCAGCAGTCCTGGGAAGGAGGAGATAACTCAGCCACTCGCCCTCTGACCCCTGCACTCGCCCTCTGACCCCTGCCGCACTGTCCTTTGACCCCCCTGAGAGAGTGAATGGATGGTGATGATGGAGCAAGCTGGAGGCACAGCCTCAGAATCAATACTCACTCATGGTGAGGATCATGAGCCCCAAATGCTTCCACCTCGCACAGACTGATGGACGTGTTGCTGCTTGCAACACTGATGGTGATAAAACGACCATGCACTCCGAGACCATTACACCGAACGATTCGAGTCACTCCTGCTGGAATGGATTCGATGGTTGCGCACCTGTAAAACAGAGTGAGAATAAGGAGCCAATTCCCCAAAATCTCTGACAAACTGGAGGTTGGTCACGACAGCTGGGGTGAAATAAACAGACTGCAAATTATACATTATTACAGGGGGGGTGTACATGACGGGGGGGGGGGGGGGTACATGATGGGGGGGTGTACATGACGGGGGGGGTGTACATGACGGGGGATGTACATGACGGGGGGGTGTACATGATGGGGGGTGTACATGACGGGGGGGTGTACATGACGGGGGGGTGTACATGACGGGGGGGTGTACATGACGGGGGGGGGGGTACATGATGGGGGGGTGTACATGACGGGGGGGGTGTACATGACGGGGGATGTACATGACGGGGGGGTGTACATGATGGGGGGTGTACATGACGGGGGGGTGTACATGACGGGGGGGTGTACATGACGGGGGGGTGTACATGACGGGGTTGTACATGACGGGGGGGTGTACATGACGGGGGGTGTACATGATGGGGGGGTGTACATGACGGGGGGTGTACATGATGGGGGGGTGTACATGACGGGGGGTGTACATGACGGGGGGGGGTACATGATGGGGGGGTGTACATGACGGGGGGGTGTACATGACGGGGGGTGTACATGATGGGGGGGTGTACATGATGGGGGGGTGTACATGACGGGGGGGGTGTACATGACGGGGGGGGTGTACATGACGGGGGGTGTACATGACGGGGGGTGTACATGATGGGGGGTATACATGACGGGGGGGTGTACATGATGGGGGGTGTACATGACGGGGGGTGTACATGACGGGGGTGTACATGACGGGGGGTGTACATGACGGGGGGTATACATGATGGGGGGTATACATGACGGGGGGTGTACATGACGGGGGGTGTACATGACGGGGGGTGTACATGACGGGGGGGGTACATGACGGGGGGGATACATGACCGGGGGGGGTGTACATGACGGGGGGTGTACATGACGGGGGGTGTACATGACGGGGGGGTATACATGACG
>NC_052150.1:231765626-231780626 GCF_902713615.1 Scyliorhinus canicula | reverse complement strand
AGCTCAGTGGGCTAGACAGCTGGTTTGTGATGCAGAACGAGGCCAGCAGCGCGGGTTCAATTCCTGTACCAGCTGAGAATTCTGAATTTTCCCTCCGTGTACCCAAACAGGCGCCGGAATGTGGCGACTAGGGGATTTTCACAGTAACGTCCTTGCAGTGTTAATGTAAGCCTACTTGTGACAATAAAGGCTGTTTATTTATTTTATTTACAGTAGCTGCTCTCCAGGCCTCTGGCACCTCCCCCGTGGCCAGAGAAGAATTAAAAATTTGGGTCAGAGCCCCGGCAATCTCCTCCCTCGCCTCCCACAGCATCCTGGGACACAATTCATCTGGACCTGGAGATTTGTCCTCGTTTAAACCTGCAACACCTGTAAAAATGTGTCGCTCCCTCTGACAACTGGCTCAATAACCTCACAGTTCTCTCTCTCCCCGAGCTCCATATCCACCTCCCCATTCTCTTGGGTGAAGACAGAAGTTGGCGGAATGGTAGCACAGTGGTTAGCACTGTTGCTTAGCAGCGCCAGGGACCCAGGTTGATTTCCCGGCTGGGCCACTTGGGAGTCTGCACGTTCTCCCGTGTCTGCGTGGGTTTCCTCCGGGTGCTCCGGTTTCCTCCCACAAGTCCCGAAAGACATGCTGTTAGGTAAATTGGACATTCTGAATTCTCCCTCTGTGTACCCGAACAGGCGCCGGAATGTGGCGACTGGGGGATTTTCACAGTAACTTCATTGCAATGTTAATGTCAGCCTACTTGTGACAATATTAATTATTATTATTATTAAATATTCATTCAACACCCGACCAATGTCCTCTGGCCCCACCCACAGATCCCCCCTTGGTCTTTAATGGGCCCCTCTCTGTCCCTGGTTAAGATCTTCCCATTGATATATTTACAGAATATCTTGGGATTTTCCCTACTTTTACCAGCCAGAGCTTCCTCATATTCCCTCTTTGTTCTCCTAATTGCTTTCTTCATCAACATCCTGCACCTTCTGCACTCCACTAATGCCTGTGTTGATTTGCTCCCCTTGTACTTGCTAAAAGTCTCTCTTTCCCTTCTCTTCGCATCCTGAATGTCTCTGGCCATCCATGGTTCTCTGGGTTTGTTACTCCTTCCTATTACCCTAGAGGGACATATTGGGCCTGGACCCTCCCCATTTCCCTTCAGAACACCCCCACTGCTCTTCTGTATATCTCCCCACCAGTAACTTGTTCCAATCTACTTTTAGACACTGCCTTAATTGACTAAAATCAGCCCTTAGGGACCAAAAAGGTTAGGAGGGGTTATTTGGTTACGGAGTAGGGTGGAAGTGAGGGGATTGAGTGGGTCGGTGCAGACTCGATGGGCCGAAGAGCACCCGGCCCAAGCCCACACCTCCACCTTATCCCAGTAACTCCACCCAACCTTTTTCTTTGGACACTAATCATTGATCATGGCCAATCACCTAACCCACACATCTTTGGACTGTGGGAGGCACCCGGAGGAAACCCACGCAGACAGGGGGAGAACGTGCAGACTCCACACAGACAGTGACCCAGCCGGGAATCGAACCTGGGTTCCTGGTGCTGTGAAGCAACTGTGCTACTAACCTCTGTGCTACCGTGCTGCCCCCCCCCCCCCCCCCCCCCCCCCCCCCCCCCCCTATACAGCCTTTTTTACAAAAGATTAAACTATATAAGTCAGAGTAATAAATTAATTTGTTTTGTTTTACTCTTTTTGACCTGCCTTTGGTTTAGAGAACCCATTCATTATGATTTAATAATGAATTAATTTGTTTAACAATGTTTTAGTTTCAAGTGGAGTGCTGATTCAACACACAGGCACACTCACACATGTGTATACACGTGCCAACATGCAGAAAGAGACACGCAGGCAGAGACACACACACAGTCACACACACACACAGACAGATACAGAGACACGCACACAGAGACACACACACAGTCACACACACACACAGACAGATACAGAGACACGCACACAGAGACACGCACAGTCACACACAGAGACGCAGAGACACGCACACAGAGACACACACAGTCACACACACACAGACAGATACAGAGACACGCACACAGAGACACGCACAGTCACACACAGAGACGCAGAGACACGCACACAGAGACACACACAGTCACACACACACACACAGTCACACACAGAGACGCAGAGACACGCACACAGAGACACACACAGTCACACACACACACACACACAGTCACACACAGAGACGCAGAGACACGCACACAGAGACACACACAGTCACACACACACACACACATTTTTTTTTTAAAATTTAGATTACCCAATTAATGTTTTCCAATTAAGGGGCAATTTAGTGTGGCCAATCCACCTATCCTGCACATCTTTGGGTTGTGGGGGCGAAACCCACACAGACACGGGGAGAATGTGCAAACTCCACACGGACAGTGACCCAGAGCCAGGATCGAACCTGGGACCTCAACGCCGTGAGGCAGCAGTGCTAACCACTAGGCCACCGTGCTGCCCTTACACACACACACACACACAGACAGACACAGACACAGAGACACGCACACAGAGACACACACAGTCACACAGACACAGAGACACGCACACAGAGACACACACAGTCACACACAGACACACAGTCACACACACAGACGCAGAGACACGTCCACAGAGACACACACAGTCACACACACACAGACAGACACACACACAGACGCAGAGACACGCACACAGAGACACACAGTCACACACACACACACACACACAGTCACACACAGAGACACAGAGACACACACAGTCACACACACACACAGTCACACATACAGAGACACAGACACACAGAGACACACACAGTCACACACACGCAGTCACACACACACACACACAGACACAGAGACACAGACACACAGAGACACACACAGTCACACACACACACACAGACAGACACAGAGACACAGACACACAGAGACACGCACACAGAGACACGCACAGTCACACACACAGAGACACACACACAGTCACACACAGACGCAGTCACACACACACACAGACAGGCACAGAGACACAGAGACACGCACACAGTGACACACACAGTCACACACAGACACAGTCACACACACACAGAGACACGCACAGTCACACACACAATGACACACACAGTCACACACAGACACAGTCACACACACACAGAGACACGCACACAGAGACATGTTGACCCACAGACTATATCCAGGCTGAGGTGATTTTCTGATGCTCCCTATCAGAGCTGTGACTGTTTTTTACTCAGGTAGCTGTCAGTCAGAGAAGGTGTAACTCACCTCAGTCCCGACCTGATCCCAGCCTCTGAGCACTTACCCGTTCTGACCTGCACCAGTCTGCACTAATAAACAATCAAAATGGGAATGAAAGACTGGCTGAGTGTGACACAGAGAGGGGAGTAATGGTGAAGTGCTATTATCACTGGATTAGTAATCCAGAAACCCTGTGTAACGCTCTGGGGATCTGTGTTCTCACATGGCAAATGGCGGAATTTGAAATTCAATAGATACAGATAGAGCTTAGGACATAGAGACACAGAACAGTACAGCACAATACAGGCCCTTCGGCCCACAATGTTGTACCAACCATTTATTCAAATCTATGATCAACCTAACCTACACCCCTTCAATTTACTGCTGTCCATGTGCCTGTCTAAGAGTCGCTTAAATGTCCCTAATGACTCTGACCCCACCACCTCTGCTGGCAGTGCATTCCACACACCTACCACTCTCTGTGTAAAGAACCTCCCTCTGACATCTCCCCCATACCTTCCTCCAATCACCTTAAAATTATGTCCCCTCGTGACAGCCATTTCCACCCTAGGGAATAGTCTCTGGCTATCCACTCTATCCATTCCTCTCATCACCTTGATGTGGAGATGCCGGCGTTGGACTGGGGTGAGCACAGTAAGAAGTCTGACAACACCAGGTTAAAGTCCAACAGGTTTGTTTCAAACACTAGCTTTCGGAGCACGGCTCCTTCTTTCAGGTCCGAAGCTCGTGTTTGAAACAAACCTGTTGGACTTTAACCTGGTGTTGTAAGTCTCATCACCTTGTACACCTCTATCAAGTCACCTCTCTTCCTTCTTCGCTCCAGTGAGAAAAGCCCTAGCTCCCTCAACCTTTCTTCATAAGACATGCCCTCCAGTCCAGGCAGCATCCTGGTAAATCCCCTCTGTACCCTCTCCAAAGCATCCACATCCTTCCTATAATGAGGCGACCAGAACTGGACACAATATTCCAAGTGTGGTCTAACCAGGGTTTTATAAAGCTGCAGCAAAACCTCGCGGCTCTTAAACTCAATCCCCCTGTTAATGAAAGCCAACACACCATACGCCTTCTTAACAACCCTATCAACCTGGGTAGCAACTTTGAGGGATCTATGTACGTGGACCCCAAGATCCCTCTGTTCCTCCACACTGCCAAGAATCCTGCCTTTAACCCTGTATTCAGGATTCAAATTCGACCTTCCAAAATGAATCACTTCACATTTATCAATGTTGAACTCCATCTGCCACTTCTCAGCCCAGCTCTGCATCCTGTCAATGTCCTGTTGTAACCTGCAACAGCCCTCAACACTATCGACAACTCCACCAACCTTTGTGTCATCGGCAAACTTACTAACCCACCCCTTCCACTTCCTCATCCAAGTGGTCACCGACCTCCAGGCCGAATACTTTCCATCCACTACCACTCGCTGACTTCTTTCGGCCAGCCAATTCTGTATCCAGACAGCCACATTTCCCTGTATCCCATGCCCCCTAACTTTCTGAATGTGCCTACCATGGGGAACCTTATCAAATGCCTTACTGAAATCCATATACACCACATCCACTGCCCGACCTTCATCAATGTGTCTCGTCACATCCTCAAACAATTCAATGAGGCTTGTGAGGCATGATCTGCCCCTCACAAAGCCACGCTGACTATCTTTAATCAAACTATGTTTTTCTAAATAATCATAAATTCTATCTCTCAGAATCCTTTCCAGTATTTTGCTCACCACAGACGTAAGACTGACTGGTCTGTAATTCCCAGGGATTTCCCTACTCCCTTTCTTGAATAGGGGAACAACATTCGCCTCCCTCCAATCATCCGGTACTACTCCAGTGGAGAGTGAGGACGCAAAGATCATCGCCAACAGCGCAGCAATCTCCTCCCTCGCTTCCCATAGTAACCTTGGGTATATTCCATCAGGCCCAGGGGACTTATCTATCCTGATGCTTTTCAAAATTTCCAGCACATCCTCCTTCTTAATATCAACCTGTTCGAGCCTATTAACCTGGTTCACACTGTTCTCATGAGCAACATGTTCCCTCTCTCTAGTGAATACTGAAGCAAAATATTCATTTAGGGCCTCCCCCATCTCCTCAGACTCTAGGCACAAGTTCCTCCACTATCCCTGATCGGCCCTACTCTCCCTCAGATCATCCTCATATTTCTCACATAAGTGTAGAACGCCTTGTGGTTTTCCCTAATCCTCCCCGCCAGGGCTTTTTCATTCCCCCTTCTAGCTCTCCTCAGTCCATTTTTGAGTTCCTTCCTGGCTACCTTGTAACCCTCTAGAGCCGAGTCAGATCCTTGCTTCCTCAACCTTACGTAAGCTTCATCTTCCTCTTGACTAGAAGCTCCACTTCTCTTGCCATCCAAGGCTCCTTCACCTTACCATTCCTTCCTCATCCCAGTGGGACAAAGCAATCCAGCACTCACAGCAAGTGCTCCTTAAACAATCCCCACACCTGGCCTGATTTGTTGCCAAGCACCAAATCCAATATGGCCTTCCCTCTAGTCAGCCTATCTGTATTACATCTGGAACTAAAAGTCTAAGATGACCATGAAATTGTTACCAATTGCTGTAAAAACCCAACTGGTTCACTAAGAATAATAATAATCTTTATTATTGTCACAAGCAGGCTTACATTAACACTGCAATGAAGTTAATGTGAAAATCCCCCAGTCGCCTGTTCGGGTACACAGAGGAAGAATTCAGAATGTCCAATTCACCTATCTACACGTCTTTCGGGACTTTTGGGAGGAAACCAGAGCATCTTTCGGGAAGGAAATCTGCCGTCCTTACCTGATCTGGCCTACACGTGACTCCAGACCCACGGCAATGTGGTTGAGTCTGAAATGGCCACGTGAGCCAGCTGGTTTTCTGAGGCTGTACAAGGCTCTGGTCAGATCCCATTTGGAGTATTGTAAACAATTTTGGGCTCCGTATCTAAGGAAGGATGTACTGGCCTTGGAAAGGGTCCAGAGGAGGTTCACAAGAATGATCCCTGGAATGAAGAACTTGTCGTATGAGGAATAGTTGAGGACACTGGGTCTATACTAGCACAGTGGGTGAAACAGCTGGCTTGTGATGCAGAACAAGGCCAGCAGCGCGGGTTCAATTCCTGTACCAGCCTCCCCGAACAGGCGACGGAATGTGGCGACTAGGGGCTTTGAAGCCTACTTGTGACAATAAGCGATTATTATTACTCGGAGTTTAGAAGGATGAGGGGGGATCTTATTAAAACTTACAGGATACTGCGGGGCCTGGATAGAGTGGACGTGGAGAGAATGTTTCCACTTGTCGGAGAAACTAGAACCAGAGGACACCACCTCAGACTAAAGGGCCAATCCTTTAAAACAGAGATGTGGAGGAATTTCTTCAGCCAGAGGGTGGTGAATCTGTGGAACTCTTTGCCGCAGAAGGCTGTGGAGGCCAAATTACTGAGTGTCTTTAAGACAGAGATAGATAGGTTCTTGATCAATAAGGGGATCGGGTTATGGGGAGAAGGCAGGAGACTGGGGATGAGAAAAATATCAGCCATGATTGAATGGTGGAGCAGACTGGATGGGTCGAGTGGCCTAATTCTGCTCCTCTGTCTTCTGGTCAAGAGCAATTAAGGACGGGCAATTTTGGCCCAGCCAGAGAGAGCTACACTGTGTGAATCAATATCAGACAGAGATCGTGCATAGTAACTGTATCCATGTTTGTAATTAGCTGTAACGGATGCACATTCATTCCTTACCTGTGGAGTGATGGGCATTAGCAATGCCAAAGAGACAGGCAAACACCAGCAGGGAGTGAGGAGACATTCTGTAAAACAGACACAACACAGAACAATGTTACTCACTGAAAATTGCCATGCTGTTGGAGAGAGAATTTCTGTGCCCCTGACAGATATCATTTCGAGTTTCATTCACATTTATTGGGTAACCTGACGCTCCACATCCATGTTTGGAAGATGTTAACTTTTCCCTCACTAACAGTTCAGTTCTGTTGGCTGTCTCTACATTGTCCCCAACACTCCCAGGACAGGTACAGCACGGGGTTAGATACAGAGTAAAGCTCCCTCTACACTGCCCCCATCAAACACTCCCAGGGACAGGTACAGCACGGGTTAGGTACAGAGTAAAGCTCCCTCTACACTGTCCCCATCAAACACTCCCAGGACAGGTACAGCACGGGGTTAGATACAGAGTAAAGCTCCCTCTACACTGTCCCCATCAAACACTCCCAGGGCAGGTACAGCACGGGGTTAGATACAGAGTAAAGCTCCTTCTACACTGTCCCCATCAAACACTCCCAGGACGGGTACAGCACGGGGTTAGATACAGAGTAAAGCTCCCTCTACACTGTCCCCATCAAACACTCCCAGGACAGGTACAGCACGGAGTTAGATACAGAGTAAAGCTCCCTCTACACTGCCCCCATCAAACACTCCCAGGACAGGTACAGCACGGGGTTAGATACAGAGTAAAGCTCCTTCTACACTGTCCCCATCAAACACTCCCAGGACGGGTACAGCACGGGGTTAGATACAGAGTAAAGCTCCCTCTACACTGTCCCCATCAAACACTCCCAGGACAGGTACAGCACGGAGTTAGATACAGAGTAAAGCTCCCTCTACACTGCCCCCATCAAACACTCCCAGGACAGGTACAGCACGGGGTTAGATACAGAGTAAAGCGTCTCTACACTGTCCCCATCAAACACTCCCAGGACAGGTACAGCACGGGGTTAGATACAGAGTAAAGCTCCCTCTACACTGCCCCCATCAAACACTCCCAGGACAGGTACAGCACGGGGTTAGATACAGAGTAAAGCTCCCTCTACACTGTCCCCAAAACTCCCAGGACAGGTACAGCACGGGGTTAGATACAGAGTAAAGCTCTCTCTACACTGTTCCCATCAAATACTCTCAGGACAGGTACAGCATGGGGTTAGATACAGAGTAAAGCTCCCTCTACACTGTCCCCATCAAACACTCCCAGGACAGGTACAGCACGGGGTTAGATACAGAGTAAAGCTCCCTCTACACTGTCCCCATCAAACACTCCCAGGACAGGGACTGCACGGGGATCATTGATCCCCTTCGCCCCAAGGGCTATATGTAACTGCTTCTTGAAAACAGACAATGTTTTGCACTCAACTGCTTTTGTTGTAGCAAATTCCACAGGGTATCCACTCATTGGGTGAAGAAATGTCACCCCTTCTCTGTCCTGAACGGTCTGTTCTGTATCCTCTGCTGTGCCCCCTGGGTCTGCCATCGGGAACATCCTTCCTGTACCTACCCTGTCCAGTCCGTTTAGAATTTTATAGGTTTCTATGAGATCCCCGTCTCATTCTTCCAAACTCCAGGAATACAATCCTAACCGACTCAATCTTTTCTCATACGTCAGTGCTGCTCCCCCAGGAATCAGTCTGGTAAATCTTCGCTGCACTCCCTCTATAGATAGAACATCCTTCCTCAGAGAAGGAGACCAAAACTGCGCGCAATACTCCAGGTGTGGCCTCACCAAGGCCCTGTATAATTGCAGCAACACATCCCAGCTTCTATACTCGCAACCTCTCGCAATGAAGGCCAACATACCATTAGCCTGCTTTACCGCCTGCTGCACCTGCATGCTTACCTTCAGCGACTGGTGTACAAGGACACCCAGGTCCCGCTGCACACTCCCCTCTCCCAATTTACAACCATTCAGGCAGTAATCTGCCTTCCTGTTTTTGTTACCAAAGTGGATAACCTCACATTTATCCAAATTACACTAAATTTTAAGGCTTCTGAAGGTCCAAGTATATCACATCGACTGGCTCCCCCTCATCAACTCTCCTCGTTACATCCTCAAAGAACTCCAGTAGATTTGTCAAGCATGGCTTCCCCTTCATAAATCCCTGCTGACTCTGTCCAATCTGCCACTTTTTTCCAAGTTCTCCACTATTTTATCTTTTAGAACGGATTCTAACTTTTTCTTTCTGCTGACATCACGCTGACTGGTCCTAATTATTATTTTTATTATTATTATTTCCCTGCTTTCTCTCTACCTGGGATTAGCTATCTTCCACTATTTCCATCCATTCATTCTAGGGCTACTTGGTAAAATATTCTGGGATGCAGATTATCCGGCCCTGGAATTTTATGGAATTTCAATCTCATCAATTCTCCCAATAACATTTTCACTGATACTGACTTCCCTCGGTTCCTTCCTCTCAGTAAACTCTGTGTCCCACCATGTTTCTGGTCCGTTATTTGTATTTTCCTTTGTGTAGTCAGAACTAAAGTTTGTATTTAGTTGCTCAGCCATTTCTTTGTCCTCATTATCTATTCCCCTGTTTCTGACTGTAAGGGACCTACATTTGTCTTCACCAATCTTTTTCTCTTCAACTACCTATAGAAACTTTTACAGTCAGTTTTTATGTTCCCTGCAAGATTACTCAGGACTCTATTGTCCCCTTCTTAATCAATCCCTCTGTATCCTTTGCTGAATTCTAAACAGCTCCCAATCTTGAGGTATGTTGCTCTTCTTGGCCAATCTGTACGCTTCTTCCTTGGATCTAATACTATCTCGAATATCCCGTGTAAGCCATGGATTGACCACCTTTCCCATTCTACTTTTGTGCCAGAGAGGAATTAACAATTGTTGCAGTTCCTCCATGCGCTCCTTAATGTTTACCATTGCCTATCCACTGTCATCCCTTTAAGTAACATTTTCCAATCAATCATTTCATCGTAGTTTCCTTTATTTAGATTCAAGACCCGAGTTTCAGAATCAGCTATGTCACTCTCCAACTTGGTGAAGAAATTGATCATGTTATGGTCGCTCATCCCCAAGTGGTCAATTACAACTAGATTCCAAATAACCAATTATTCCTTTCTCCCTCCATTTTAAACTCAGGCATTTCACTGGCACCCATTCGAGGAGCTGGTCCCTATCCTGTGTCCCTCCTGTTGACCATAAATCCAAAGACTGGTTTACGATGCACATTGAGGAACAGGAGTGTTCGGAATAGTCCCAGTGTGGTGCCACTCCACAATTCCCAAACTACACTCAGACTTCAGGAAAAGCGATCAGGAAAAGTTGCTCACCTTGTGCAGGGTCTTCGCCGTTGCTGAAGGTCCCGCTTTGATCACAGTTTATATCAGAGCAGACGGGGTATGGGTCAGTGCCCAAATGGTCACATGCTGCTGAGGTTGGGTTTCAATTGGCTAAGGGCTTGATGCTGTTTGTTCACCTTAGGTAATAATCATTTCAGCAATACCCTCAGAAATAGAAGAACTGGAGAAATGTGTAACGTGTTGGACCGTTAAACAGGGATTGGGAAATAGGGAATGTTCTGTTTGAAAGGAGAAGTGTTGTGAGGACAGAGGGGAGGCAAGTAAAGCCCTTCACTCCGTGGCAGACATCATTCTGTCCTGGGAGTGTTTGATGGGGACAGTGTAGAGGGAGCTTTACTCTGTATCCAACCCTGGGCTGTACCTGTCCTGGGAGTGTTCGATGGGGACAGCGTAGAGGGAGCTTTACTCTGTATCTAACCCCGTGCTGTACCTGTCCTGGGAGTGTTTGATGGGGACAGTGTAGAGGGAGCTGTACTCTGTATCTAACCCCGTGCTGTACCTGTCCTGGGAGTGTTTGATGGGGACAGTGTAGAGGGAGCTTTACTCTGTATCTAACCCCGTGCTGTACCTGTCCTGGGAGTGTTTGATGGGGACAGTGTAGAGGGAGCTTTACTCTGTATCTAACCCCGTGCTATACCTGTCCTGGGAGTGTTTGATGGGGACAGTGTAGAGGGAACTTTACTCTGTATCTAACCCCGTGCTGTACCTGTCCTGGGAGTGTTTGATGGGGACAGTGTAGAGGGAGCTTTACTCTGTATCTAACCCCATGCTGTACCTGTCCTGGGAGTGTTTGATGGGGTCAGTGTAGAGGGAGCTTTACTCTGTATCTAACCCCATGCTGTACCTGTCCTGGGAGTGTTTGATGGGGACAGTGTAGAGGGAGGTTTACTCTGTATCTAACTCCGTGCTGTACCTGTCCTGGGAGTGTTTGATGGGGACAGTGTAGAGGGAGCTTTACTCTGTATCTAACCCCGTGCTGTACCTGTGCTGGGAGTGTTTGATGGGGACAGTGTAGAGGGAGCTTTACTCTGTATCTAACCCCGTGCTGTACCTGTCCTGGGAGTGTTTGATGGGGACAGTGTAGAGGGAACTTTACTCTGTATCTAACCCCGTGCTGTACCTGTCCTGGGAGTGTTTGATGGGGACAGTGTAGATGGAGCTTTACTCTGTATCTAACCCCGTGCTGTACCTGTCCTGGGAGTGTTTGATGGGGACAGAGTAGAGGGAGGTTTACTCTGTATCTAACCCCGTGCTGTACCTGTCCTGGGAGTGTTTGATGGGGACAGTGTAGAGGGAGCTTTACTCTGTATCTAGCCCCTTGCTGTACCTGTCCTGGGAGTGTTTGATGGGGACAGTGTAGAGGGAGCTTTACTCTGTATCTAACCCCGTGCTGTACCTGTCCTGGGAGTGTTTGATGGGGACAGTGTAGAGGGAGCTTTACTCTGTATCTAACCCTGTGCTGTACCTGTCCTGGGAGTGTTTGATGGGGACAGTTTAGAGGGAGCTTTACTCTGTATCTAACCCCGTGCTGTACCTGTCCTGGGAGTGTTTGATAGGGACAGTGTAGAGGGAGCTTTACTCTGTATCTAACCCCGTGCTGTCCCTGTCCTGGGAGTGTTTGATGGGGACAGTGTAGAGGGAACTTTACTCTGTATCTAACCCCGTGCTGTACATGCCCTGGGAGTGTTTGATGGGGACAGTGTAGAGGGAGCTTTACTCTGTATCTAACCCCGTGCTGTACCTGTCCTGGGAGTGTTTGATGGGGACAGTGTAGAGAGAGCTTTACTCTGTATCTAACCCCGTGCTGTACCTGTCCTGGGAGTGTTTGATGGGGACAGAGTAGAGGGAACTTTACCCTGTATCTAACCCTGTGCTGTACCTGTCCTGGGAGTGTTTGATGGGGACAGTGTAGAGGGAGCTTTACTCTGTATCTAACCCCGTGCTGTACCTGTCCTGGGAGTGTTTGATGGGGACAGTGTAGAGAGAGCTTTACTCTGTATCTAACCCCGTGCTGTACCTGTCCTGGGAGTGTTTGATGGGGACAGAGTAGAGGGAACTTTACCCTGTATCTAACCCTGTGCTGTACCTGTCCTGGGAGTGTTTGATGGGGACAGTGTAGAGGGAACTTTACTCTGTATCTAACCCCGTGCTGTACCTGTCCTGGGAGTGTTTGATGGGGACAGTGTAGAGGGAGCTTTACTCTGTATCTAACCCCGTGCTGTACCTGTCCTGGGAGTGTTTGATGGGGACAGTGTAGAGGGAGCTTTACTCTGTATCTAACCCCGTGCTGTACCTGTCCTGGGAGTGTTTGATGGGGACAGTGTAGATGGAGCTTTACTCTGTATCTAACCCCGTGCTGTACCTGTCCTGGGAGTGTTTGATGGGGACAGAGTAGAGGGAGGTTTACTCTGTATCTAACCCCGTGCTGTACCTGTCCTGGGAGTGTTTGATGGGGACAGTGTAGAGGGAGCTTTACTCTGTATCTAGCCCCTTGCTGTACCTGTCCTGGGAGTGTTTGATGGGGACAGTGTAGAGGGAGCTTTACTCTGTATCTAACCCCGTGCTGTACCTGTCCTGGGAGTGTTTGATGGGGACAGTGTAGAGGGAGCTTTACTCTGTATCTAACCCTGTGCTGTACCTGTCCTGGGAGTGTTTGATGGGGACAATTTAGAGGGAGCTTTACTCTGTATCTAACCCCGTGCTGTACCTGTCCTGGGAGTGTTTGATAGGGACAGTGTAGAGGGAGCTTTACTCTGTATCTAACCCCGTGCTGTCCCTGTCCTGGGAGTGTTTGATGGGGACAGTGTAGAGGGAACTTTACCCTGTATCTAACCCTGTGCTGTACCTGTCCTGGGAGTGTTTGATGGGGACAGTGTAGAGGGAACTTTACTCTGTATCTAACCCCGTGCTGTACCTGTCCTGGGAGTGTTTGATGGGGACAGTGTAGAGGGAGCTTTACTCTGTATCTAACCCCGTGCTGTACCTGTCCTGGGAGTGTTTGATGGGGACAGTGTAGAGGGAGCTTTACTCTGCATCTAACCCCGTGTTGTTCCTGTCCTGGGAGTGTTTGATGGGGACAGTGTAGAGGGAGCTTTACTCTGTATCTAACCCCGTGCTGTACCTGTCCTGGGAGTGTTTGATGGGGACAGTGTAGAGGGAGCTTTACTCTGTATTTAACCCCGTGCTGTACCTGTCCCTGGGAGTGTTTGATGGGGACAGTGTAGAGGGAGCTTTACTCTGTAACGAACCCCGTGCTGTACCTGACCTGGGAGTGTTTGATGGGGACAGTGTAGAGGGAGCTTTACTCTGTATCTAACCCCGTGCTGTACCTGTCCTGGGAGTGTTTGATGAGAAAAGTGTAGAGGGAGCTTTACTCTGTATCTAACCCCGTGCTGTACCTGTGCTGGGAGTGTTTGATGGGGACAGTGTAGAGGGAGCTTTACTCTGTATCTAACCCCGTGCTGTACCTGTCCTGGGAGTGTTTGATGGGGACAGTGTAGAGGGAGCTTTACTCTGTATCTAACCCCGTGCTGTACCTGTCCTGGGAGTGTTTGATGGGGACAGTGTAGAGGGAGCTTTACTCTGTATCTAACCCCGTGCTGTACCTGTCCTGGGAGTGTTTGATGGGGACAGTGTAGAGGGAGCTTTACTCTGTATCTAACCCCGTGCTGTACCTGTCCTGGGAGTGTTTGATGGGGACAGTGTAGAGGGAGCTTTACTCTGTATCTAACCCCGTGCTGTACCTGTCCTGGGAGTGTTTGATGGGGACAGTGTAGAGGGAGCTTTACTCTGTATCTAACCCCGTGCTGTACCTGTCCTGGGAGTGTTTGATGGGGACAGTGTAGAGGGAGCCGTGTGAAGCTCATTCCAGATACGTACCACTCAGTGTGAAAAAATTTCCTCAGGTTCCAATTAATTCTTTCCCCTTTGGGCAGCACGGTGGCGCAGTGGTTAGCACTGCTGCCTCACGGTGCCGAGGTCCCAGGTTCAATCCCGGCTCTGGGTCACTGTCCGTGTGGAGTTTGCACATTCTCCCCGTGTCTGCGTGGATTCACCCCCACAACCCAAAGATGTGCAGGGTAGGTGGATTGGCCACGCTAAATTGCCCCTTAATTGGAAATAATGAATTGGGTAATCTAAATTTATCTTATTTTAAAAATTCTTTCCCCTCTTAACTTAAACCTACACCGTCTAGTTCTCCATTCCCCAACCCTGGGGAAAAGACTGAGTGTGTTCACCCTATCCATGCCTCTCATGATCTTATACATCGCTAGAAATCATTCCTCATTAGCCTTTCCCAGCCTGTCCAATCTCTCCCTGTAAGTCAGTCCCCTGATCCCTGGCAGCTTCCTTGTAAATCCCTTCTGCAGTCATTCCGGTTTAATAACGGGCAGGATTCTCTGCCTGCAGACGCCGAAATCGCATTCGGCGATCAGGCGGACGTTTTTTACGCTGGAATCTGGGGCAGCGCCATTTTCTCGATGCTCCACCCGCAATCTGCCGAGTGTTTGGGGGTGTGTCCTCACAACTTCCGGGGATCTTGCATGTTGGCTGCGGACTGTGTCCACCATCGCCACAGTCTGG
>NC_052150.1:231702300-231765126 GCF_902713615.1 Scyliorhinus canicula | reverse complement strand
CCCCAGCCCGGTACGGGGATTGAACCCATGCTGCTGCCTCGCTCTGCATCGCCCCACCCCCCCCAGCCCCCCAGCCCGGTACGGGGATTGAACCCACGCTGCTTCCTCGCTCTGCATCACCCCCCCCCCCCCCCAAGCTCGGTACGGGGAGGGAACCCACGCTGCTGCCTCGCTCTACATCGCCCCCAGCCCCCCAGCCCGGTACGGGGATTGAACCCACGCTGCTGCCTCGCTCTGCATCACCCCCCCAGCCCGGTACGGGGAGGGAACCCACGCTGCTGCCTCACTCTGCATCACCCCCCAGCCCCCCAGCCCGGTACGGGGATTGAACCCACGCTGCTGCCTCGCTCTGCATCACCCCCCAGCCCCCCAGCCCGGTACGGGGATTGAACTCACGCTGCTGCCTCGCTCTGCATCACCCCCCAGCCCGGTACGGGGATTGAACTCATGCTGCTGCCTCACTCTGCATCACCCCCCAGCCCCCCAGCCCGGTACGGGGAGGGAACCCACGCTGCTGCCTCGCTCTGCATCACCCCCCAGCCCCCCAGCCCGGTACGGGGATTGAACCCACGCTGCTGCCTCGCTCTGCATCACCCCCCAGCCCCCCAGCCCGGTACGGGGATAGAACCCACGCTGCTGCCTCGCTCTGCATCACCCCCCCCAGCCCCCCAGCCCGGTACGGGGATTGAACCCACGCTGCTGCCTCGCTCTGCATCACCCCTCCCAGCCCGGTACGGGGATTGAACCCACGCTGCTGCCTCGCTCTGCATCACCCCCCAGCCCCCCAGCCCGGTACGGGGAGGGAACCCACGCTGCTGCCTCGCTCTGCATCACTAACCAGCCCCCCAGCCCGGTACGGGGAGGGAACCCACGCTGCTGCCTCGCTCTGCATCACTAACCAGCCCCCCAGCCCGGTACGGGGATTGAACCCACGCTGCTGCCTCGCTCTGCATCACCCCCCAGCCCGGTACGGGGATTGAACCCACGCTGCTGCCTCGCTCTGCAACACCACCCAGCCCCTCAGCCCGGTACGGGGATTGAACCCACGCTGCTGCCTCGCTCTGCAACACCACCCAGCCCCCCAGCCCGGTACGGGGATTGAACCCACGCTGCTGCCTCACTCTGCATCACCCCCCCAGCCCCCCCAGCCCGGTACGGGGATTGAACCCACGCTGCTGCCTCGCTCTGCATCACCCCCCCCCCCCCCCCCCCCAGCCCGGTACGGGGAGGGAACCCACGCTGCTGCCTCGCTCTGCATCACCTCCCCCCCCCCCCCCCCCCCAGCCCGGTACGGGGATTGAACCCACGCTGCTGCCTCGCTCTACATCGCCCCCCAGCCCGGTACGGGGATTGAACCCACACTGCTGCCTCGCTCTGCATCACCCCTCCCAGCCCGGTACGGGGATTGAACCCACGCTGCTGCCTCGCTCTGCATCACCCCCCCAGCCCGGCACGGGGATTGAACCCACGCTGCTGCCTCACTAACCAGCCCCCCAGCCCGGTACGGGGAGGGAACCCACGCTGCTGCCTCGCTCTGCATCACCCCCCCAGCCCGGTACGGGGATTGAACCCACGCTGCTGCCTCACTAACCAGCCCCCCAGCCCGGTACGGGGAGGGAACCCACGCTGCTGCCTCGCTCTGCATCACCCCCCAGCCCGGTACGGGGATTGAACCCACGCTGCTGCCTCGCTCTGCATCACCCCCCCAGCCCCCCAGCCCGGTACGGGGAGGTAACCCACGCTGCTGCCTCGCTCTGCATCACTAACCAGCCCCCCAGCCCGGTACGGGGATTGAACCCACGCTGCTGCCTCGCTCTGCATCACCCCCCAGCCCCCCCAGCCTGGTACGGGGATTGAACCCACGCTGCTGCCTCGCTCTGCATCACCCCCCAGCCCCCCAGCCCGGTACGGGGATTGAACCCACGCTGCTGCCTCGCTCTGCATCACCCCCCAGCCCGGTACGGGGAGGGAACCCACGCTGCTGCCTCGCTCTGCATCACCCCCCAGCCCCCCAGCCCGGTACGGGGATTGAACCCACGCTGCTGCCTCGCTCTGCATCACCCCCCAGCCCGGTACGGGGATTGAACCCACGCTGCTGCCTCACTCTGCATCACCCCCCCAGCCCGGTACGGGGAGGGAACCCACGCTGCTGCCTCACTAACCAGCCCCCCAGCCCGGTACGGGGATTGAACCCACGCTGCTGCTTCGCTCTGCATCACCCCCACCCCAGCCCCCCAGCCCGGTACGGGGAGGGAACCCACGCTGCTGCCTCGCTCTGCATCACCACCCAGCCCCCCAGCCCGGTACGGGGATTGAACCCACGCTGCTGCCTCGCTCTGCAACACCACCCAGCCCCTCAGCCCGGTACGGGGATTGAACCCACGCTGCTGCCTCGCTCTGCATCACCCCCCAGCCCCCCAGCCCGGTACGGGGAGGGAACCCACGCTGCTGCCTCGCTCTGCATCACCCCCCAGCCCGGTACGGGGATTGAACCCACGCTGCTGCCTCGCTCTGCATCACCCCCCCCAGCCCGGTACGGGGATTGAACCCACGCTGCTGCCTCGCTCTGCATCACCCCCCAGCCCCCCAGCCCGGTACGGGGATTGAACCCACGCTGCTGCCTCGCTCTGCATCACCCCCCAGCCACCCAGCCGACTGAGCTAAACTCACATATAACCTCACACTTCTCTGCATTGAACCTCATTTGCCACTTTCCCGACCAGCGATAGCTTCAGATTGAGCCGGGGACTCCAGATTCCTTGAAGAGTTCTTTTGCAGTGTACCTAATTTAATGACACTGTCGGCCTGATTGATGTGGATATTCTAACTGGTCTGTGTAGTAATTGTCCTTATTGTGTTCCCTTTGCAGGATCAATCAGCTTCGTGTGTATGTACAAGCATATACGGTGGCCTACAAGATACTGTGCCCAAAGCAAGGGAGTGTGAAGTGATGGGATTGCTACTTCAGTGTTGGCCTGTGAGACTGGCAGACGTATCACCATGGATTATAGTTAGTTACACAGAGGGTCCTTAGGTTCCTCCCAATGGAGAGTCCCCTCCATCAGGGCCGGTTAACCACAGTGTAAGGCCCAGGTTGATTGAACCCCTTGAGGGTCACTGATCTATGGCAGTGCCAAACAGTGAAATCTCAGGATGCAGCCTGTACGCCTGACAATACCCACACACTGCCAGTCACACCACTCCAGCACACCTCTTATTAGTTAACAATATCTTGCATTTATATAACTTTCCAGTATCTTTCCCAGGAGTGATTCTGAATAAAGATTGACACAGGAAGGGATTTTTGGCCCGATAAACAATAGCTTTTTCAGAGATATGTTTGAAGGAGCATCTTAGATGCGAAAGGTGAGGTGGAGATGGCGATTGATTGGTGCGAGAATCTCAGAGTTTCAGGCCCAATCAGGCAGCTGAAGACATGGCCATCGATGGTGGGTGATGTGAATGCTGCCTCTCATCCCTCATATCGTCACGCTCTTCAATCCTAATCTTCACCTCCTCCAGTCCTTGTACTCTCCGCTGTTCTGAGTTCCCTTCTGTGTTACACTATCCCTCCCGACACCATTGACATCCCAATCCTATACTTTGGAATTCCCCCCGGAAAGTCTCTGTGTCCCTACATCGCCACCCCTGACACTCCCTCTACTGTCTGACTGTCCATCTTTGCCTGATTGCTGTATTGAGCCTGAATTTCAGTAGTGTTCTCATTCCAACTACTGACCTGCTGGGACAAACACAGCAACTGGATGTTCGGTTAAAGTCGTTTCTTCAGACACAAACTGTAAGCGGCAACTCCACCTGTCTGGAGGCGAAAGTAGGAGCCGGTCCGTGAAATTGCTCCTGCTCAGCGTCACTGGGATGGTCTGAGAATCAGTGTTTTCTGTTCCTTTACCAATTAGACGATGTGAATGTGTCGGATATGAACCAGGACGAGCAGTGTCAATGTAAATTTAAAGACAGGTTGTAAAATTGGCCACATAGATTGTCCACTGTTTAGATTTTAATAAACTGGATTTGTAGTTTACGGCCAATCGGTCAGTGAGCCATCATTTATTTTCACTCTGCTGACAGAGTCCCAGATCAGAGAGAGGTTTTGGCGGAATATTTGGGACCCTGAGGGTGGGATTCTCCTTTCCCCGAATTCGATATTTTAATCGGCGATCGGCAGAGAATCACTTTTGATGCTGAAATCGGGGGCGGCACCTGTTTACGGATGCTCCGCCCCCTCCAAAACGGCGCCATTGGTGAGTACGCCACACGCCATTGGGACGGCCTCAGGATATCACCTAATGGCCGTTACCCGATGCTCCGCCCCCGATGGGCCGACTTCCCGACGGCGTGGATCCCTCTCCGTCAACCTCGCATGGCGGCTGCGGACTGCTTCCAATGGGGGAGGGGGCTGGGGGGGGGCTCGGCGGGGGCTGGGGGGGCTGGGGGGGGCGCAGCGGGGGCTGGGTGCTGGGGGGAGGGGCCTCGGCGGGGACTGGGGGGAGGGGCCTCGGCGGGGGCTGGGGAGGGGCCTCGGCGAGAGCTGGGGGGAGGGGCCTCGGCGGGGGTTGGGGAGGGGCCTCAGGGGGGCTGGGGGGAGGGGCCTCGGTGGGTGCTGGGGGAGGGGCCTTGGCGGGGGCTGGGGGGAGGGGCCTCGGCAGGGGCTGGGGGAGGGGCCTCGGCGGGGGCTGAGGGGAGGGGCCTTGGTGGGGGGCACTATCTGGGTACGCACACGGCCGGCGCCATGCTGTACGGTGTAACCGCTGCAGGGCGCCGTGATGTGCATGCGTGACCACGAACACGGCAATTCTTTGTCTGTATCGGCAGGAAAAGCCGGGAGCTTTACGTGGCCTGGCTGCTGGCCGGAGAATTGGTGCGGGGACGGCACCAACTGGTCATAAAACTAGACCCATGCTCCCGACATAGCCGCAAAATCAGAGAATCCAGCCCAAAGTGTTGAACATAGTGCCCTATCCCTCTCTCCCCATCCCTCTCTCCCCATCCCTCTCTCCCCATCCCTCTCTCCCCATCCCTCTCTCCCCATCCCTCTCTCCCCATCCCTCTCTCCCCATCCCTCTCTCCCCATCCCTCTCTCCCCATCCCTCTCTCCCCATCCCTCTCTCCCCATCCCTCTCTCCCCATCCCTCTCTCCCCATCCGTCTCTCCCCATCCCTCTCTCCCCATCCCTCTCTCCCCATCCCTCTCTCCCCATCCCTCTCTCCCCATCCTATCCATATGTTTGTCAAGGTGCCTTTTGAACGGCGTTGATGTATCTCCAAGTGCGGCCTTACCAAGTTTCTATACAACTGTAGCATGACTTGCCAGTTTTTATACTCGATGCCCCATCCAATGAAGGCCAGCATTCCGTCTGCTTTCTTGACCACCGTGTCCATTTGTGTTGGAACCTTCACAGATCTGTGGACCTGCACGCCCAGATCTCCCTGACTTTCTATATTCCTAAGAGTTTTGGCATTTACGGTATATTTCCTCTCTATGTCAGACCTACCAAAATGCATGACCTCACATTTGTCCGGGTTAAATTGTTGATGACGAGGTTGGGCTGCTGTGAGTTTGCAATGCCACTGGGGGCGCTGTTTCCAGAGCAATTCAGGACATGCTGATTGGCTGCACCCTGTCCATGTGAAACTGGTGAAATTCCCATTCCCATTGGTGCCGGGTTAGCTGGGGCTGGAATTGTGACTGAAGAGTTTGACAAGCTGGAGCTGCCGATAAACACTCCACTCCCCCCCCCCCCCCCCGGAGCTTCCGATAAACACTCCCCCCCCCCCCCCCCCACCCTGGAGCTGCCTATAAACACCCCCCCCCCCCCCCCCCCCCACCCCGGAGCTGCCTATAAACACTCCACCCCCCTGGAGCTGCCGATAAACACTCCCCCCCCCCCCCCACCCCGGAGCTGCCTATAAACACTCCACCCCCCCCCCCCCCCTGGAGCTGCCTATAAACACTCCACCCCCCTGGAGCTGCCGATAAACACTCCACCCCCCCCCCCCTGGAGCTGCCGATAAACACTCCACCCCCCCCCCCTGGAGCTGCCGATAAACACTCCACCCCCCCCCCCTGGAGCTGCCGATAAACACTCCACCCCCCCCCCCCCCCCTGGAGCTGCCGATAAACCCTCCACCCCCCCCCCCTGGAGCTGCCGATAAACACTCCACCCCCCCCCCCTGGAGCTGCCGATAAACACTCCACCCCCCTGCAGCTGCCGATAAACACTCCACCCCCCCCCCCCCCCCCCCGGAGCTGCCTATAAACACTCCACCCCCCCCCCCCCCCGGAGCTGCCTATAAACACTCCACCCCCCCACCCCGGAGCTGCCTATAAACACTCCCCCCCCCCCCACCCCGGAGCTGCCTATAAACACTCCCCCCCCACCCCGGAGCTGCCTATAAACACTCCCCCCCCCCCCCCCCCTGGAGCTGCCTATAAACACTCTGATGTACCATAAATTGAATGCGAGACGAGTTGCTGAACAAAAGTATGGCTTTAATCTACTAGATGTTAGCCCTGCGGTCGATTACAGTAGAAGGACGACCAGGGCCAATGGTAAGCAGGTGTTCTGCACCAATGGCAAGCAGCTATGCTAATCATACCACCACATTCACCCCTTGCGGAGAAAAGCTGGGGCGGGGGGGGGGGGTGTCAACGAGAGCTGGGGGGGGGGGGAGGGCTGGTGGTATGAGTAGTAAGGAGAGAAGGAAAAATAATGTATCCTTGGCTTCCCACTGGCCCAGACATTTAGCAACAGTACATAGTGTCCATACAAGGTCCATGGTGGTGTTGAAGTTAAATGGACTCGATCAGTCCTTTTCGTTGCCCATGACGTCCTGGCAGACCGCCGCAGTGGAGTTGGTGACGTTGGTTCAGCCGATGGTGGTGGTTCCGCTGATGTCCTGGACTCCGGGAGCGATGGTCCTTGAACTGTCTCCGTACCCTGGGCTGGTGGGGGAGACGCATGGATGGGGGAGGGGTGGCCTGAGTGGGGCGCTGGAGGAAAATGGACAGGGGGGGGGGTCTGTGGTGAAGGGGGGGAGGGCCGCACGCCGGCGGGTGCCAGGTCCCGGAGGGAGACCGTGTCCTGCCGACCGTCGGGGTACTCCACATACGCGTACTGCGGGTTAGCGTGGAGTAACTGGACTTGTTCCACCAACGAGTCGGACTTGTGCACCCGCACATGCTTCCGGAGCAAGATGGGTCCAGGGGGCGGACCAGCCACGTCGGGAGAGGGGATCCGGAGGATGACTTCCTGGGGAAGACAAGAAGACGTTCATGAGGTGTCTGATTAGTTGCGGTACAGAGGAGTGAGCGGAGAGAATGTAGGGTATCGGGGATCACCTCTTGCCATCGGGAAATAGGGAGATCTCTGGACCGGAGGACCAGTAGTATGGTCTTCCAGATGGTACCATTCTCCCGCTCGACCTGTCCGTTACCCCGGGGGTTATAGCTGGTCGTCCTGCTAGAGGCGATGCCCCTGTCGAGCAGGAATTGACGCAGCTCGTCGCTCATAAATGAGGACCCCCGATCGCTGTGTGTCTACGCGGGGTAGCCGAACAGGGAGAAGATGGAGAGTAGGGCCTTAATGACGGTCGATGTGGTCATGTCGGGACAGGGAATGGCGAAGGGGAAGCGGGAGTATTCGTCGATTACCGCCAGGAAGTAAATGTTGCGGTTGTTAGAGGGAAGGGGCCCCTTGAAGTCAATGCTGAGATGTTCGAAGGGGCGGGATGCTTTGATCAGGTGTGCGCGCTCGGGGCGGTAGAAGTGCGGTTTGCACTCGGCGCAGATGTGGCAGTCACGGGTTACTGACCTGACTTCCTCGATGGAGTAGGGCAGGTTGTGGGCCTTAATGAAATGGTGTAGGCGGGTCACCCCTGGATGGCAGAGGTCTGCGTGGAGGGAGCGGAGGCGGTCTGTCTGCGCGCTGGCGCAGGTACCGCGGGACAGGGCATCAGGAGGCTCATTGAGCTTCCCAGGGCGATACAAGATATCGTAGTTGTACGTGGACAACTCGATCCGCCACTGCAAGATCTTGTCGTTCTTAATCTTGCCCCTTTGTGCATTATCAAACATGAAGGCTACTGACCGTTGGTCTGTGAGGAGGGTAAACTTCCTGCCGGCCAAATAGTGCCTCCAATGTCGCACGGCTTCGACTATGGCCTGGGCTTCCTTTTCCGCAGAGGGGTGGCGGAGTTCGGAAGCCTGGAGAGTTCTGGAGAAGAAGGCCACGGGTCTGCCCGCTTGGTTCAGGGTGGCCGCCAGAGCAACTTCTGATGCGTCGCTCTCGACCTGGAAGGGGAGGGCCTCGTCGATGGCGCGCATCGTGGCCTTTGCGATGTCTGCTTTGATGCGGTTAAAAGCCTGGCAGGCCTCCGTCGACGGCGGGAAGGCCGTGGTTTGAATGAGGGGATGGGCCTTGTCGGCGTAGTTGGGAACCCATTGGGCGTAGTAAGCGAAGAACCCCAGACAGCGTTTGAGGGATTTTGGGGGTATTGGGGAGAGGGAGTTCCATCAGGGGGCGCATGCGTTCAGGGTCGGGGCCTATCACTCCGTTACGCACTACGTAGCCGAGTATGGCTAGACGGTCGGTGCTAAACACGCACTTATCCTTATTATACGTGAGGTTAAGGAGTTTTGCGGTTTGGAGGAATTGCTGGAGGTTGGCGTCATGGTCCTGCTGGTCGTGGCCCCAGATGGTGACACTATCGAGATACGGGAAGGTAGCCCGTAATCCGTACTTGTCGACCATTCGGTCCATCTCCCGTTGGAAGACCGAGACCCCATTTGTGACACCGAATGGAACCCGAAGGAAGTGGTAGAGGCGCCCATCAGCCTCGAACGCGGTGTACAGGCGGTCACTCGCGCGGATGGGGAGCTGGTGGTAAGCGGACTTAAGGTCCACAGTGCAGAAGACCTTGTATTTCGCGATATCGTTTACCATGGCGGAAATACGGGGGAGAGGATACGCGTCCAGTTGCGTAAACCGATTGATGGTCTGGCTATAGTCGATGACCATCCGGTTTTTCTCTCCAGTCCGGACCACCAGCACTTGGGCTCGCCAGGGACTGTTGCTGGCCTCGATGACCCCTTCCGTCAGCAACCTCTGGACCTCGGACCTGATGAAGGATCGGTCCTGGGCGCTGTACCGTCTGCTCCGTGTGGCGACGGGTTTGCAATCGGGGGTGAGATTAGCAAACAAGGAGGGGGGGTCCACTTTGAGGGACGCGAGGCTGCAGACAGTGAGGAGGGGTATAGGGCCGCCGAATTGGAAGGTCAAGCTCTGCAGGTTGCACTGGAAGTCCAGTCCTAGGAGTGCCGGTGCGCAAAGGTCAGGGAGGACAAGGAATTTATAATTTTTTAAAACCTTCCCTTGGACCGTGAGGTCCGCGATGCAGCACCCGGTGATGCGGACGGAGTGCGAACCTGAGGCTAACCCGATTTTGTGTGTTACGGGATGGACAGGGAGCGCGCAGCGTCTTACCGTGTCAGGGTGTACGAAGCTTTCCGTGCTCCCGGAGTCCAGCAGGCAGTCCGTCTCGTACCCGTTGAGGTGGATTTGCGTTGTCGTCTTGGCGAGCGTGCGTGGACGTGACTGGTCGAGCTAAATGGCCGCGAGCCGTGGAGAAAATCCATAGTCGTCGTCGTCGGCCGAGTGGGTGCTGGCAGGACCTTGTGTGCCAATCCAGGATGGCGGCGCCCAGGACCCGCACTTGGGGTCGGGGCACCAAGATGGCGGCGCCCAGGACCCGCACGTGGGGTCGGGGCCCCAAGATGGCGGCGCCCAGGACCCGCACGTGGGGTCGGGGCACCAAGATGGCGGCGCCCAGGACCCGCACGTGGGGTCGGGGCCCCAAGATGGCGGCGCCCAGGACCCGCACGTGGAGTCGGGGCCCCAAGATGGCGGCGCCCAGGACCCGCACGTGGGGTCCTGGGCCCCAAGATGGCGGCGCCCAGGACCTGCACATGGCGTCCGGGGCCCCAAGATGGCGGCGCCCAGGACCCGCACGTGGGGTCGGGGCCCCAAGATGGCGGCGCCCAGGACCCGCACGTGGAGTCGGGGCCCCAAGATGGCGGCGCCCAGGACCCGCACGTGGAGTCGGGGCCCCAAGATGGTGGCGCCCAGGACCCGCACGTGGGGTCGGGGCCCCAAGATGGCGGCGCCCAGGACCCGCACGTGGGGTCCGGGGCCCCAAGATGGCGGCGCCCAGGACCCTCATGGTTGCTGGGGGCGGGGTTAGCGGTGCCGATCGGAGCGGCTGAGAGCGGGGGCAGAGAGGCGCGCAGGCCGGGCGCAGGGGCCCGGGGCCGGGGGGGGGAGATTGACACGGTGCGCTGGAAGGGCCCGGAAGGCCCGGAGGGGGGGATCCCCGGTCGCTGCGTGGCACAGCAGCGACCGACTTGGTCTGGCAGACCGCCGAAAAATGGCCCTTCTTCCCGCAGCTCTTACAGAGGGCGGAGCGGGCCGGGCAGCATGGGCGGGGGTGTTTGGGAAACCCACAGAAGTAGCAGCGGGGCCCCGCGGACTTGTCGGGGCGTCCCGCGGCGAAGGCCTGAGGGAGGTCGGGAGCGGCGGAAGGCGGTGGGGAAGCGTGCCAGGAGGCCCAGGGCGCTGCAGCGCGGCTGGGGTCGTAGGCGCGGGCGTTTAAATCGGCGACCTCCAGGGAGGTGGAGAGAGTTCATGCCTCAGTTAGGCTGAGGTCGTCTTTCTCCAGCATCCGCTGGCGGATTGCGGCAGACTGCATCCCAGCCACGTAAGCATCTCTGATCAGAAGTTCCATGTGCTCATTGGCTGAAACTTGGAGGCAGGCGCAATTCCTCCCCAGGACAGCGAGGGCCCGGTAAAAATCATCTAATGACTCACCGGGGAACTGTTGTCTGGTAGCCAGCAGATGTCGGGCGAACACTCGGTTTACCGGCTTAAGAAATTGTCCTTTTAGCGTATCCATGGCTGGTCGTATTCCTTTTCTTCCCCTGGGTTTGAGTAGGGTGATCATTGCTCGGCACAACATCGAGGGCCGAAGGGCCTGTTCTGTGCTGTACTGTTCTATGTTCTATGTGCAGACTCCGCACAGACAGTGACCCAAGCCGGGAATCAAACCTGAGACCCTGGAGCTGTAAAGCAATTGTGCCGACCACTGTGCTACCTTGTCCCTGGCATTACTCCCCCTGCCCCCTCCCCCAAAGAGTGCAACCAAAAAACACCCCCCCTGACATAGAACATAGAACATTACAGCGCAGTACGGGCCCTTCGGCCCTCGATGTTGCGCCGACCTGTGAAACCATCTGAAGCCTATCTGACCTACACTATTCCATTTTCATCCATGTGTCTATCCAGTGACCACTTAAATGCCCTTAAAGTTGGCGAGTCTACTACTGTGGGAACGGTTGCTGAGGGAACGGTTGCTGAGGGAACGGTTGCTGAGGGAATCGGAGCTGAGGGAATCGGAGCTGAGGGAATCGGAGCTGAGGGAATCGGAGCTGAGGGAATCGGAGCTGAGGGAATCGGAGCTGAGGGAACGGTTGCTGAGGGAATCGGAGCTGAGGGAATCGGAGCTGAGGGAATTGGAGCTGAGGGAACGGTTGCTGAGGGAATCGGAGCTGAGGGAATCGGAGCTGAGGGAATTGGAGCTGAGGGATCGGTTGCTGAGGGAACGGTTGCTGAGGGAATCGGAGCTGAGGGAACGGTTGCTGAGGGAATCGGAGCTGAGGGAATCGGTTGCTGAGGGAATCGGAGCTGAGGGAATCGGAGCTGAGGGAATTGGAGCTGAGGGAACGGTTGCTGAGGGAATCGGAGCTGAGGGAATCGGAGCTGAGGGAATCGGAGCTGAGGGAATCGGAGCTGAGGGAATCGGAGCTGAGGGAATCGGAGCGGAGGGAATCGGAGCTGAGGGATCGGTTGCTGAGGGAATCGGAGCTGAGGGAATCGGAGCTGAGGGAATCGGAGCTGAGGGAATCGAAGCTGAGGGATCGGTTGCTGAGGGAACAGTTGCTGAGGGATCGGTTGCTGAGGGAATCGGAGCTGAGGGAATCGGAGCTGAGGGAATCGGAGCTGAGGGAATCGGAGCTGAGGGAATCGGAGCTGAGGGAATCGGAGCTGAGGGAATCGGAGCTGAGGGAACGGGTGCTGAGGGAATCGGAGCTGAGGGAATCGGAGCTGAGGGAATCGGAGCTGAGGGAATCGGAGCTGAGGGAATCGGAGCTGAGGGAATCGGAGCTGAGGGAATCGAAGCTGAGGGAATCGGAGCTGAGGGAATCGGAGCTGAGGGAATCGGAGCTGAGGGATCGGTTGCTGAGGGAACGGTTGCTGAGGGAATCGGAGCTGAGGGAATCGGAGCTGAGGGAATCGGAGCTGAGGGAATCGGAGCTGAGGGAACGGTTGCTGAGGGAATCGGAGCTGAGGGAATCGGAGCTGAGGGAATCGGAGCTGAGGGAATCGGAGCTGAGGGAATCGGAGCTGAGGGAACGGTTGCTGAGGGAACGGTTGCTGAGGGAACGGTTGCTGAGGGATCGGTTGCTGAGGAATCGGAGCTGAGGGAATCGAAGCTGAGGGAATCGGAGCTGAGGGAATCGGAGCTGAGGGAATCGGAGCTGAGGGAATCGGAGCTGAGGGAATCGGAGCTGAGGGAATCGGAGCTGAGGGAATCGGAGCTGAGGGAACGGTTGCTGAGGGAATCGGAGCTGAGGGAACGGTTGCTGAGGGAACGGTTGCTGAGGGAATCGGAGCTGAGGGAACGGTTGCTGAGGGATCGGAGCTGAGGGAATCGGAGCTGAGGGAATCGGAGCTGAGGGAACGGTTGCTGAGGGAATCGGAGCTGAGGGAATCGGAGCTGAGGGAATCGGAGCTGAGGGAATTGGAGCTGAGGGAATCGGAGCTGAGGGAATCGGAGCTGAGGGATCGGTTGCTGAGGGAATCGGAGCTGAGGGAATCGGAGCTGAGGGAATCGGAGCTGAGGGAATCGGAGCTGAGGGAATCGGAGCTGAGGGAACGGTTGCTGAGGGATCGGTTGCTGAGGGATCGGTTGCTGAGGGATCGGTTGCTGAGGGAATCGGAGCTGAGGGAATCGGAGCTGAGGGAATCGGAGCTGAGGGAATCGGAGCTGAGGGAATCGGAGCTGAGGGATCGGTTGCTGAGGGAATCGGAGCTGAGGGAATCGGAGCTGAGGGAATCGGAGCTGAGGGAATCGGAGCTGAGGGAATCGGAGCTGAGGGAATCGGAGCTGAGGGAATCGGAGCTGAGGGAACAGTTGCTGAGGGATCGGTTGCTGAGGAATCGGAGCTGAGGGAATCGAAGCTGAGGGAATCGGAGCTGAGGGAATCGGAGCTGAGGGAATCGGAGCTGAGGGAATCGGAGCTGAGGGAATCGGAGCTGAGGGAATCGGAGCTGAGGGAATCGGAGCTGAGGGAACGGTTGCTGAGGGATCGGTTGCTGAGGAATCGGAGCTGAGGGAATCGAAGCTGAGGGATCGGTTGCTGAGGGAACGGTTGCTGAGGGAATCGGAGCTGAGGGAATCGGAGCTGAGGGAATCGGAGCTGAGGGAATCGGAGCTGAGGGAACGGTTGCTGAGGGAATCGGAGCTGAGGGAATCGGAGCTGAGGGAACGGTTGCTGAGGGAATCGGAGCTGAGGGAATCGGAGCTGAGGGAATCGGAGCTGAGGGAATCGGAGCTGAGGGAATCGGAGCTGAGGGAATCGGAGCTGAGGGAATCGGAGCTGAGGGATCGGTTGCTGAGGGAATCGGAGCTGAGGGAATCGGAGCTGAGGGAATCGGAGCTGAGGGAATCGAAGCTGAGGGATCGGTTGCTGAGGGAACAGTTGCTGAGGGATCGGTTGCTGAGGGAATCGGAGCTGAGGGAATCGGAGCTGAGGGAATCGGAGCTGAGGGAATCGGAGCTGAGGGAATCGGAGCTGAGGGAATCGGAGCTGAGGGAACGGTTGCTGAGGGAATCGGAGCTGAGGGAATCGGAGCTGAGGGAATCGGAGCTGAGGGAATCGGAGCTGAGGGAATCGGAGCTGAGGGAATCGGAGCTGAGGGAATCGAAGCTGAGGGAATCGGAGCTGAGGGAATCGGAGCTGAGGGAATCGGAGCTGAGGGATCGGTTGCTGAGGGAATCGGAGCTGAGGGAATCGGAGCTGAGGGAATTGGAGCTGAGGGATCGGTTGCTGAGGGAATCGGAGCTGAGGGAATCGGAGCTGAGGGAATCGGAGCTGAGGGAATCGGAGCTGAGGGAACGGTTGCTGAGGGAATCGGAGCTGAGGGAATCGGAGCTGAGGGAATCGGAGCTGAGGGAATCGGAGCTGAGGGAACGGTTGCTGAGGGAACGGTTGCTGAGGGAACGGTTGCTGAGGGATCGGTTGCTGAGGAATCGGAGCTGAGGGAATCGAAGCTGAGGGAATCGGAGCTGAGGGAATCGGAGCTGAGGGAATCGGAGCTGAGGGAATCGGAGCTGAGGGAATCGGAGCTGAGGGAATCGGAGCTGAGGGAATCGGAGCTGAGGGAACGGTTGCTGAGGGAATCGGAGCTGAGGGAACGGTTGCTGAGGGAACGGTTGCTGAGGGAATCGGAGCTGAGGGAACGGTTGCTGAGGGATCGGAGCTGAGGGAATCGGAGCTGAGGGAATCGGAGCTGAGGGAACGGTTGCTGAGGGAATCGGAGCTGAGGGAATCGGAGCTGAGGGAATTGGAGCTGAGGGAATCGGAGCTGAGGGAATCGGAGCTGAGGGAACGGTTGCTGAGGGAATCGGAGCTGAGGGAACGGTTGCTGAGGGAATCGGAGCTGAGGGAATCGGAGCTGAGGGAACGGTTGCTGAGGGAATCGGAGCTGAGGGAATCGGAGCTGAGGGAATCGGAGCTGAGGGAATCGGAGCTGAGGGAATCGGAGCTGAGGGATCGGTTGCTGAGGGAACGGTTGCTGAGGGATCGGAGCTGAGGGAATCGGAGCTGAGGGATCGGTTGCTGAGGGATCGGTTGCTGAGGGAATCGGAGCTGAGGGAACGGTTGCTGAGGGAATCGGAGCTGAGGGAATCGGAGCTGAGGGATCGGTTGCTGAGGGAATCGGAGCTGAGGGAATCGGAGCTGAGGGAATCGGAGCTGAGGGAATCGGAGCTGAGGGAATCGGAGCTGAGGGAACGGTTGCTGAGGGATCGGTTGCTGAGGGATCGGTTGCTGAGGGATCGGTTGCTGAGGGAATCGGAGCTGAGGGAATCGGAGCTGAGGGAATCGGAGCTGAGGGAATCGGAGCTGAGGGAATCGGAGCTGAGGGATCGGTTGCTGAGGGAATCGGAGCTGAGGGAATCGGAGCTGAGGGAATCGGAGCTGAGGGAATCGGAGCTGAGGGAATCGGAGCTGAGGGAATCGGAGCTGAGGGAATCGGAGCTGAGGGAATCGGAGCTGAGGGAACAGTTGCTGAGGGATCGGTTGCTGAGGAATCGGAGCTGAGGGAATCGAAGCTGAGGGAATCGGAGCTGAGGGAATCGGAGCTGAGGGAATCGGAGCTGAGGGAATCGGAGCTGAGGGAATCGGAGCTGAGGGAATCGGAGCTGAGGGAACGGTTGCTGAGGGATCGGTTGCTGAGGAATCGGAGCTGAGGGAATCGAAGCTGAGGGATCGGTTGCTGAGGGAACGGTTGCTGAGGGAATCGGAGCTGAGGGAATCGGAGCTGAGGGAATCGGAGCTGAGGGAATCGGAGCTGAGGGAACGGTTGCTGAGGGAATCGGAGCTGAGGGAATCGGAGCTGAGGGAATCGGAGCTGAGGGATCGGTTGCTGAGGGAATCGGAGCTGAGGGAATCGGAGCTGAGGGAACGGTTGCTGAGGGAATCGGAGCTGAGGGAATCGGAGCTGAGGGAACGGTTGCTGAGGGAATCGGAGCTGAGGGATCGGTTGCTGAGGGAATCGGAGCTGAGGGAATCGGAGCTGAGGGAATCGGAGCTGAGGGAACGGTTGCTGAGGGAATCGGAGCTGAGGGATCGGAGCTGAGGAATCGGAGCTGAGGGATCGGTTGCTGAGGGATCGGTTGCTGAGGGAATCGGAGCTGAGGGAATCGGAGCTGAGGGAATCGGAGCTGAGGGAATCGGAGCTGAGGGAATCGGAGCTGAGGGAACGGTTGCTGAGGGAATCGGAGCTGAGGGAATCGGAGCTGAGGGAACAGTTGCTGAGGGAATCGGAGCTGAGGGATCGGTTGCTGAGGGATCGGTTGCTGAGGGAATCGGAGCTGAGGGAATCGGAGCTGAGGGAATCGGAGCTGAGGGAATCGGAGCTGAGGGAATCGGAGCTGAGGGAATCGGAGCTGAGGGAATCGGAGCTGAGGGAATTGGAGCTGAGGGAACGGTTGCTGAGGGAATCGGAGCTGAGGGAATCGGAGCTGAGGGAATTGGAGCTGAGGGAACGGTTGCTGAGGGAATCGGAGCTGAGGGAATCGGAGCTGAGGGAATCGGAGCTGAGGGAATCGGAGCTGAGGGAACGGTTGCTGAGGGATCGGTTGCTGAGGGAATCGGAGCTGAGGGAATCGGTTGCTGAGGGAATCGGAGCTGAGGGATCGGTTGCTGAGGGATCGGTTGCTGAGGGAATCGGAGCTGAGGGAATCGGAGCTGAGGGAATCGGAGCTGAGGGAACGGTTGCTGAGGGAATCGGAGCTGAGGGAATCGGAGCTGAGGGAACGGTTGCTGAGGGAATCGGAGCTGAGGGAACAGTTGCTGAGGGATCGGTTGCTGAGGAATCGGAGCTGAGGGAATCGGAGCTGAGGGAATCGGAGCTGAGGGAATCGGAGCTGAGGGAATCGGAGCTGAGGGAATCGGAGCTGAGGGAACGGTTGCTGAGGGATCGGTTGCTGAGGAATCGGAGCTGAGGGAACGGTTGCTGAGGGATCGGTTGCTGAGGGAACGGTTGCTGAGGGAATCGGAGCTGAGGGAATCGGAGCTGAGGGAATCGGAGCTGAGGGAATCGGAGCTGAGGGAATCGGAGCTGAGGGAATCGGAGCTGAGGGAATCGGAGCTGAGGGAATCGGAGCTGAGGGAACGGTTGCTGAGGGAATCGGAGCTGAGGGAATCGAAGCTGAGGGAATCGGAGCTGAGGGAACGGTTGCTGAGGGAATCGGAGCTGAGGGAATCGGAGCTGAGGGAATCGGAGCTGAGGGAACGGTTGCTGAGGGAATCGGAGCTGAGGGAATCGGAGCTGAGGGAATCGGAGCTGAGGGAATCGGAGCTGAGGGAATCGGAGCTGAGGGAATCGGAGCTGAGGGAATCGGAGCTGAGGGAACGGTTGCTGAGGGAATCGGAGCTGAGGGAATCGGAGCTGAGGGAATCGGAGCTGAGGGAACGGTTGCTGAGGGAATCGGAGCTGAGGGATCGGTTGCTGAGGAATCGGAGCTGAGGGATCGGTTGCTGAGGGAATCGGAGCTGAGGGATCGGTTGCTGAGGGAATCGGAGCTGAGGGAATCGGAGCTGAGGGAATCGGAGCTGAGGGAATCGGAGCTGAGGGAACGGTTGCTGAGGGAATCGGAGCTGAGGGAATCGGAGCTGAGGGAATCGGAGCTGAGGGAATCGGAGCTGAGGGAACGGTTGCTGAGGGAATCGGAGCTGAGGGATCGGTTGCTGAGGGATCGGTTGCTGAGGGAATCGGAGCTGAGGGAATCGGAGCTGAGGGAACAGTTGCTGAGGGAATCGGAGCTGAGGGAATCGGAGCTGAGGGAACGGTTGCTGAGGGAATCGGAGCTGAGGGAATCGGAGCTGAGGGATCGGTTGCTGAGGAATCGGAGCTGAGGGAATCGGAGCTGAGGGAACAGTTGCTGAGGGAATCGGAGCTGAGGGAATCGGAGCTGAGGGAATCGGAGCTGAGGGAATCGGAGCTGAGGGAATCGGAGCTGAGGGAATCGGAGCTGAGGGAATCGGAGCTGAGGGAACGGTTGCTGAGGGAATCGGAGCTGAGGGAATCGGAGCTGAGGGAATCGGAGCTGAGGGAACGGTTGCTGAGGGAATCGGAGCTGAGGGATCGGTTGCTGAGGAATCGGAGCTGAGGGATCGGTTGCTGAGGGAATCGGAGCTGAGGGATCGGTTGCTGAGGGAATCGGAGCTGAGGGAATCGGAGCTGAGGGATCGGTTGCTGAGGGAATCGGAGCTGAGGGAATCGGAGCTGAGGGAACGGTTGCTGAGGGAATCGGAGCTGAGGGAATCGGAGCTGAGGGAATCGGAGCTGAGGGAACGGTTGCTGAGGGAATCGGAGCTGAGGGATCGGTTGCTGAGGGAACGGTTGCTGAGGGAATCGGAGCTGAGGGAATCGGAGCTGAGGGATCGGTTGCTGAGGAATCGGAGCTGAGGGAATCGGAGCTGAGGGAACAGTTGCTGAGGGAATCGGAGCTGAGGGAATCGGAGCTGAGGGAACGGTTGCTGAGGGAATCGGAGCTGAGGGAATCGGAGCTGAGGGAACGGTTGCTGAGGGAATCGGAGCTGAGGGATCGGTTGCTGAGGGAATCGGAGCTGAGGGAATCGGAGCTGAGGGAATCGGAGCTGAGGGAACGGTTGCTGAGGGAATCGGAGCTGAGGGAATCGGAGCTGAGGGAACGGTTGCTGAGGGAATCGGAGCTGAGGGAACGGTTGCTGAGGGAATCGGAGCTGAGGGAATCGGAGCTGAGGGAATCGGAGCTGAGGGAATCGGAGCTGAGGGAATCGGAGCTGAGGGAATCGGAGCTGAGGGAACGGTTGCTGAGGGATCGGTTGCTGAGGGATCGGTTGCTGAGGGAACGGTTGCTGAGGGAATCGGAGCTGAGGGAATCGGAGCTGAGGGAATCGGAGCTGAGGGATCGGTTGCTGAGGGAATCGGAGCTGAGGGAATCGGAGCTGAGGGAATCGGAGCTGAGGGAATCGGAGCTGAGGGATCGGTTGCTGAGGGAATCGGAGCTGAGGGAATCGGAGCTGAGGGAATCGGAGCTGAGGGAACGGTTGCTGAGGGATCGGTTGCTGAGGGAATCGGAGCTGAGGGAATCGGAGCTGAGGGAGCGGGTGCTGAGGGAATCGGAGCTGAGGGAATCGGAGCTGAGGGAATTGGAGCTGAGGGAACGGTTGCTGAGGGAATCGGAGCTGAGGGAATCGGAGCTGAGGGAACGGTTGCTGAGGGATCGGTTGCTGAGGGAATCGGAGCTGAGGGAATCGGAGCTGAGGGAACGGTTGCTGAGGGAATCGGAGCTGAGGGAATCGGAGCTGAGGGAATTGGAGCTGAGGGAATCGGAGCTGAGGGAATCGGAGCTGAGGGAATCGGAGCTGAGGGAATCGGAGCTGAGGGAATCGGAGCTGAGGGAATCGGAGCTGAGGGAATCGGAGCTGAGGGATCGGTTGCTGAGGGATCGGTTGCTGAGGGAATCGGAGCTGAGGGAATCGGAGCTGAGGGAATCGGAGCTGAGGGAATCGGAGCTGAGGGAACGGTTGCTGAGGGAGCGGTTGCTGAGGGAACGGTTGCTGAGGGAATCGGAGCTGAGGGAATCGGAGCTGAGGGAATCGGAGCTGAGGGAATCGGAGCTGAGGGAATCGGAGCTGAGGGAATCGGAGCTGAGGGAATCGGAGCTGAGGGAACGGTTGCTGAGGGATCGGTTGCTGAGGGAATCGGAGCTGAGGGAATCGGAGCTGAGGGAATTGGAGCTGAGGGAATCGGAGCTGAGGGAACGGTTGCTGAGGGAATCGGAGCTGAGGGAATCGGAGCTGAGGGAATCGGAGCTGAGGGAACGGTTGCTGAGGGAATCGGAGCTGAGGGATCGGTTGCTGAGGGAATCGGAGCTGAGGGAATCGGAGCTGAGGGAATCGGAGCTGAGGGATCGGTTGCTGAGGGAATCGGAGCTGAGGGAATCGGAGCTGAGGGAACGGTTGCTGAGGGATCGGTTGCTGAGGGAATCGGAGCTGAGGGAACGGTTGCTGAGGGAATCGGAGCTGAGGGATCGGTTGCTGAGGGAATCGGAGCTGAGGGAATCGGAGCTGAGGGAATCGGAGCTGAGGGAATCGGAGCTGAGGGATCGGTTGCTGAGGGATCGGTTGCTGAGGGAATCGGAGCTGAGGGAATCGGAGCTGAGGGAATCGGAGCTGAGGGAATCGGAGCTGAGGGAACAGTTGCTGAGGGATCGGTTGCTGAGGGAATCGGAGCTGAGGGAATCGGAGCTGAGGGATCGGTTGCTGAGGGAATCGGAGCTGAGGGAATCGGAGCTGAGGGAATCGGAGCTGAGGGAACGGTTGCTGAGGGAATCGGAGCTGAGGGAATCGGAGCTGAGGGATCGGTTGCTGAGGGATCGGTTGCTGAGGGAATCGGAGCCGAGGGAATCGGAGCTGAGGGAATCGGAGCTGAGGGAATCGGAGCTGAGGGAATCGGTTGCTGAGGGATCGGTTGCTGAGGGATCGGTTGCTGAGGGAACGGTTGCTGAGGGATCGGTTGCTGAGGGATCGGTTGCTGAGGGAATCGGAGCTGAGGGATCGGTTGCTGAGGGAATCGGAGCTGAGGGAATCGGAGCTGAGGGAATCGGAGCTGAGGGAACGGTTGCTGAGGGAATCGGAGCTGAGGGAATCGGAGCTGAGGGAACGGTTGCTGAGGGAATCGGAGCTGAGGGAATCGGAGCTGAGGGAATCGGAGCTGAGGGAACGGTTGCTGAGGGATCGGTTGCTGAGTGAATCGGAGCTGAGGGAATCGGAGCTGAGGGATCGGTTGCTGAGGGATCGGTTGCTGAGGGATCGGTTGCTGAGGGAACGGTTGCTGAGGGATCGGTTGCTGAGGGAACAGTTGCTGAGGGATCGGTTGCTGAGGGATCGGTTGCTGAGGGATCGGTTGCTGAGGGAATCGGAGCTGAGGGATCGGTTGCTGAGGGAATCGGAGCTGAGGGAATCGGAGCTGAGGGAATCGGAGCTGAGGGAATCGGAGCTGAGGGAACGGTTGCTGAGGGATCGGTTGCTGAGGGAATCGGAGCTGAGGGAACGGTTGCTGATGGAATCGGAGCTGAGGGAATTGGAGCTGAAGGAACGGTTGCTGAGGGAATCGGAGCTGAGGGAATCGGAGCTGAGGGAATCGGAGCTGAGGGAATCGGAGCTGAGGGAATCGGAGCTGAGGGAATCGGAGCTGAGGGAATCGGAGCTGAGGGATCGGTTGCTGAGGGAATCGGAGCTGAGGGAATTGGAGCTGAGGGAACGGTTGCTGAGGGATCGGTTGCTGAGGGAATCGGAGCTGAGGGAACGGTTGCTGAGGGAATCGGAGCTGAGGGAATTGGAGCTGAAGGAACGGTTGCTGAGGGAATCGGAGCTGAGGGAATCGGAGCTGAGGGAATCGGAGCTGAAGGAATTGGAGCTGAGGGAATCGGAGCTGAGGGAATCGGAGCTGAGGGAATCGGAGCTGAAGGAATTGGAGCTGAGGGAATCGGAGCTGAGGGAACGGTTGCTGAGGGATCGGTTGCTGAGGGAACGGTTGCTGAGGGATCGGTTGCTGAGGGATCGGTTGCTGAGGGAACGGTTGCTGAGGGAGCGGTTGCTGAGGGAACGGTTGCTGAGGGAATCGGAGCTGAGGGAATCGGAGCTGAGGGAATCGGAGCTGAGGGAACGGTTGCTGAGGGAACGGTTGCTGAGGGAACGGTTGCTGAGGGAATCGGAGCTGAGGGATCGGTTGCTGAGGGATCGGTTGCTGAGGGATCAGTTGCTGAGGGATCGGTTGCTGAGGGATCGGTTGCTGAGGGAATCGGAGCTGAGGGAACGGTTGCTGAGGGAATCGGAGCTGAGGGATCGGTTGCTGAGGGAATCGGAGCTGAGGGAACGGTTGCTGAGGGATCGGTTGCTGAGGGATCGGTTGCTGAGGGATTGGTTGCTGAGGGAATCGGAGATGCCTTTGGAACAGACAGTTCAGATTTGTCAGGCTCTCGAGCGAGCAGCACAGCATTCTGAAATGTTTCTCAGTCATGGCGGCAGCTTCTTGGAGTAAAACACTCCGGTTGCCGCCCTGATTCCAAAAAGGCGGGAAACTTCCAAAAATAGGCGGGAATGTCCCTGCGGCTCTTCGCTCACCGACAAATAGGTTAAAGGTCAGGACAAAGTATTTCTGTGTGAAAGATATTCTCAAAGACACAAATGAAAGCAGTGTCCAGCGTTTGGCAAAGGAAAAAATCACTTTGCTCGGAATTGTTACTCGAAGCTCAACCCCAGGTCAGTCAGCACAGTGGAAGAAACGGTGTCATTCTCTGATCGTGGGACAGAGTTTCCGCTCGGTCGTCAATGCGTCGCGTTTCATGACGGTGCGAAACGGGCGCGGGCAGTAGGGATTCTGGCCCCCACAGGTTCACGCCGCTCCAGCCTTACTTCCTGGTGCACACTGGGGACGGTACCAACCCGCTCACGCGCAGTGGCCTCACGGAAGGCACCGGCCCAGACGCAACATGGCACGGAGGTCTGGGGCTGGACGCACAACAAAGTAGGCCCGGGGAGGTGGGGGGGGGGGGGGAGAGCCCGGCCCGCCAATCAGTGGGCTCTGATCGCGGGCCTCACCCCATCGGAGATGAGTGTGGTGGAGACAGATTCACACAGCGAGTGGTTAGGATCTGGAATGCACTGTCTGTGAGTGTGGTGGAGGCAGATTCACACAGCGAGTGGTTAGGATCTGGAATGTACTGTCTGTGAGTGTGGTGGAGACAGATTCACACAGCGAGTGGTTAGGATCTGGAATGCACTGTCTGTGAGTGTGGTGGAGGCAGATTCACACAGCGAGTGGTTAGGATCTGGAATATACTGTCTGTGAGTGTGGTGGAGGCAGATTCACACAGCGAGTGGTTAGGATCTGGAATGCACTGTCTGTGAGTGTGGTGGAGACAGATTCACACAGCGAGTGGTTAGGATCTGGAATGCACTGTCTGTGAGTGTGGTGGAGGCAGATTCACACAGCGAGTGGTTAGGATCTGGAATGTACTTTCTGAGAGTGCGGTGGAGGCAGATTCACACAGCGAGTGGTTAGGATCTGGAATGTACTGTCTGTGAGTGTGGTGGAGACAGATTCACACAGCGAGTGGTTAGGATCTGGAATGCACTGTCTGAGAGTGTGGTGGAGACAGATTCACACAGCGAGTGGTTAGGATCTGGAATGTACTGTCTGTGAGTGTGGTGGAGACATTCACACAGCGAGTGGTTAGGGTCTGGAATGTACTGTCTGTGAGTGTGGTGGAGACAGATTCACACAGCGAGTGGTTAGGATCTGGAATGTACTGTCTGTGAGTGTGGTGGAGACAGATTCACACAGCGAGTGGTTAGGGTCTGGAATGCACTGTCTGTGTGTGTGGTGGAGACAGATTCTCACAGCGAGTGGTTACGATCTGGAATGTACTGTCTGAGAGTGTGGTGGAGGCAGATTCACAGCGAGTGGTTAGGATCTGGAATGTACTGTCTGTGAGCACGGTGGAGACAGATTCACACAGCGAGTGGTTAAGATCTGGAATGTACTGTCTGAAAGTGCGGTGGAGACAGATTCACAGCGAGTGGTTAGGATCTGGAATGTACTGTCTGTGAGCGCGGTGGAGACAGATTCACACAGCGAGTGGTTAAGATCTGGAATGTACTGTCTGTGAGTGCGGTGGAGACAGATTCACACAGCGAGTGGTTAGGATCTGGAATGTACTGTCTGTGAGTGTGGTGGAGACAGATTCACACAGCGAGTGGTCAGGATCTGGAATGTACTGTCTGAGAGTGTGGTGGAGGCAGATTCAGACAGCGAGTGGTCAGGATCTGGAATGTACTGTCTGAGACCGTGGTGGAGACAGATTCACACAGCGAGTGGTTAGGATCTGGAATGTACTGTCTGTGAGTGTGGTGGAGGCAGATTCACACAGCGAGTGGTCAGGATCTGGAATGTACTGTCTGTGAGTGTGGTGGAGACAGATTCACACAGTGAGTGGTTAAGATCTGGAATGTACTGTCTGTGAGTGTGGTGGAGACAAATTCACAGCGAGTGGTTAGGGTCTGGAATGCACTGTCTGTGAGTGTGGTGGAGCCAGATTCACACAGCGAGTGGTTAGGATCTGGAATGTACTGTCTGTGAGTGTGGTGGAGACAAATTCACAGCGAGTGGTTAGGATCTGGAATGTACTGTATGTGAGTGTGGTGGAGGCAGATTCACACAGCGAGTGGTTAGGATCTGGAATGTACTGTCTGTGAGTGTGGTGGAGACAGATTCACACAGCGAGTGGTTAGGATCTGGAATGTACTGTCTGTGAGTGCGGTGGAGACAGATTCACACAGCGAGTGGTTAGGATCCGGAATGCACTGTGTGAGTGTGGTGGAGACAGATTCACACAGCGAGTGGTTAGGATCTGGAATGTACTGTCTGTGAGTGTGGTGGAGACAGATTCACACAGCGAGTGGTTAGGATCTGGAATGTACTGTCTGTGAGTGTGGTGGAGACAGATTCACACAGCGAGTGGTTAAGATCTGGAATGTACTGTCTGTGAGTGTGGTGGAGACAGATTCACACAGCGAGTGGTTAGGATCTGGAATGCACTGTCTGTGAGTGTGGTGGAGACAGATTCACAGCGAGTGGTTAGGATCTGGACTGTACTGTCTGTGAGTGTGGTGGAGGCAGATTCACACAGCGAGTGGTTAGGATCTGGAATGTACTGTCTGTGAGTGTGGTGGAGACAGATTCACACAGCGAGTGGTTAGGATCTGGAATGTACTGTCTGTGAGCGCGGTGGATACAGATTCACACAGCGAGTGGTCAGGATCTGGAATGTACTGTCAGTGAGTGTGGTGGAGACAGATTCACCCAGCGAGTGGTTAGGGTCTGGAATGTACTGTCTGTGAGTGTGGAGGAGACAGATTCACACAGCGAGTGGTTAGGGTCTGGAATGTACTGTCTGTGAGTGTGGAGGAGACAGATTCACACAGCGAGTGGTTAGGGTCTGGAATGTACTGTCTGTGAGTGTGGAGGAGACAGATTCACACAGCGAGTGGTTAGGGTCTGGAATGTACTGTCTGAGAGCGCGGTGGAGGCAGATTCACACAGCGAGTGGTTAGGATCTGGAATGTACTGTCTGTGAGTGTGGTGGAGACAGATTCACACAGCGAGTGGTTAGGATCTGGAATGTACTGTCTGAGAGCGTGGTGGAGACAGATTCACACGCGAGTGGTTAGGATCTGGAATGTACTGTCTGAGAGCGTGGTGGAGACAGATTCACACGCGAGTGGTTAGGATCTGGAATGCACTGTCTGTGAGTGGGGTGGAGGCAGGGTCACACAGTGAGTGGTTAGGATCTGGAATGCACTGTCTGTGAGTGGGGTGGAGGCAGGGTCACACAGCGAGTGGTTAGGGTCTGTAATGTACTGTCTGTGAGTGTGGTGGAGACAGATTCATACAGCGAGTGGTTCTGGGTAATGGAGAGAAGGTGCATTTGCCACTAAGTGAATTGCTCAAATCCAGCACAGAAGCGATGGGGAATGGCCTCCTGCTGATGAGCTTCTGATCAGATTCCTGTCTCTTTAATTCGCAGTTACCTCTGCTTACAATGAGGACCAGGTAAATGAGATCATTGATGCTGATAGTAATTTATTGGAGGTTACAGAATCTCAGAATTTGACATAAACCTCGCACTCGCAGATAGTTAGAATGCCACGGTCCTTCAGCACAACGTTGATAAACCGACCAATCATTCCGTGACAGTTGAAGATTTGTGTTGCTCCTGCAGCTAGGGACTGAATGGTTCCACATCTGGAAGACAAAGAGGTTGTTGTAATAATTAGAAAACTGGATGTAAACAGGAGACAGCTCCCATTGTCTGCATTCCAACTAACCCAAGGTGCAGTCAATCTGTCTCCAGATGATGATGGTGTTGAGATTCAGTCTTGTTGAGATTCACACGTACAATCCTCACCCCTCCCTCCTCCACCCTCTCTCTTATTTCATGGGAAACTTTTCCATTCAAACTCAATGTTCACAGCTCGTTCCAGTCTGGAGACCTTTCATATCCCTCGCTGATCAAACCACATTTCCACTCACCATGTGTTTGTCCTGTTCCTGTGTCTGTCCAGTTTCTCCTGCTGTTTCCACCCGCTGACTGTGCTCCTTGTTTGCTCAGTAATTGACAATCTCATCAGTCTCTTTGCTCTGATGATCCTGGCTTCAAATTTTCGCTTACTTTAACATCTGATTTTTGACTCCTCGCCCCAGGAAGGATTTGGATTGATTTATATGAAGATTTTTCTTGGGTTAAATTCAATTCACATTTGATTGAATGTATGAAACAGATCCTGTTTCATTGGAATACAGATTGATATTCAGTCTCGATACTTTCCCAGGCGGTAGTTTATTCAATCAGTGTAGGACCAGACAGAGTATTGGCTCACCACCAGGGGCATTGACAGGCCGTCAGGGGCCTTGGCTGGACATCAGGGGCCTTGACTGACCATCAAGGGGCTTGACTGAATATCAGGGGCCTTGGCAGATCATCAGGGGTCTTGGCTGACCATCAGGGGTCTTGACTGACCATCAGGGGTCTTGGCTGACCATCAGGGGTCTTGACTGAATATCAGGGGCCTTGACTAACCATCAAGGGTCTTGACTGACCATCAAGGGTCTTGACTGAATATCAGGGGCCTTGGTGGACCATCAGGGGTCTTGGCTGACCATCAAGGGTCTTGACTGAATATCAGGGGCCTTGACTGACCATCAGGGGTCTTTGCTGACCATCAGTGGTCTTGGCTGACCATCAGGGGTCTTGGCTGACCATCAGGGGTCTTGAGTGAATATCAGGGGCCTTGACTGACCATCAGGGGCCCTGACTGACCATCAGAGGCCTTGACTGACCATCAGGGGCTTTGATGGACCCTCAGGGGCCTTGACTGACCATCAGAGGCCTTGACTGACCATCAGAGGCCTTGACTGACCATCAGTGGCCATGACTGACCATCAGGGGCCTTGGATAAATATCAGGGCCTTGCCTGAAAAGCCCATTTAGGCACCAGGTAGAAGATTTCCATCAAACCAAGGTGGTGATTTGACTGGCAGCTCAACAGGCCAATCCTGAGACATGAGAGTCTTACAATCCCAGCTGATGTTAATATTGGACAACTCAGATTCCATTTTTGAAGACATTGTAAATGTAAATTACTGAACAAATTCACAGGAGTCTGCTGGTGAACTTTTCACGCAAAGAATAAAACATTTGTTAAAACAAGAAAAATGGCAGACAAGAGATTGGAAAACTCTCAATAGAAACACGAGAAAATGATTCCGATGTTTCCTATTCTTTCACCCCAGACACTAAGCCAGTGAAGAGTTACCACAATCCTGACACAGCTTCTTCCCACTTGGAGTTGGCACAATTGGAAAACGTTTCCTACGGATAAATTCCTGAGCATTCACGTGATGATTTTCACCCAACTCTCATCTCTCCCTGAAACACTCAAACCCACGCTTCAAACACCCTATTGCTTCAACTCGAGAGCAAGAACATTTGTTCCCGAGACTCAGTCTCCCAGTTGCCCTGCAGTATTTCTTCTCAGAGAGCTGAAAACTACTGCCTTCGCTCTCTGACACATTCTTCTCTGCCTTTCTCTGTTTTGATGAGGAGATGCTGGCGTTGGACTGGGGTGAGCGCAGTAAGAAGTCTTACAACACCAGGTTAAAGTCCAACACTAGCTAGTTGTTTCAAACACTAGCTTTCGGAGCAAAGCTCCTTCCTCAGGTGACCTGCAACTTCCGACCCCTATTTAACCCAGCCTTTAACTTCAGGGACTCTAAAATCTCACCCAAAAAATCTATATACAGACCTGAGACCCTGGAGCTGTGAAGCAAAAGTGCGAACCGCTGTGCTACTGTGCTGCCGGTAGCACCCACCACCCCAACTTGGAAATATATCGCTGCTCATTCACTGTCTCTGGGGCAACATCGTGGGGCTCCCTCCCTAACAGCACAGTGGGTATGCCTACACCTGAAGGACTGCAGCGGTTTAAGAAGGCAACTCACCACCACCTTCTGAAGGGTAACCAGGAATGGGCAATAAATGCTGGCCTAACCAGCGACACCCACATCCCGGAAATTATTTTTTTAAAATTCCGATTTCCATATATGCATTCCTGTTCCTGTGTTGCTCCCACTGTGAATGGGCCTGGGGGTGGGGGGGGGGGGGGTGGGGGGGGGGGGGGGGGCTGAGGGGGTGTGAAGGGTGTCACCTAGAGGTCTGATCATGAATTGTGGTGGTATTGTGTTATTGTCACTGTCTCTGGATTAGTAACCCAGAGAGCCAGCCTAATGCTCCGGCGACTTGGGTTCAAATCCTTCCACTGCGGATTGTGAAATTTGATTCTTTTTTTAATTGGAATTAAAATTCTAATGATAACCATGACATCATTGTCAATTGACGCAAAAAACCCATCTGGGTCACTAATGTCCTTCAGGGAAGGAAATCTGCCGTCCTTACCCGGTCTGGCCGACATGTGACTCCAGCAATGTGGTTGACCCCAGCAAGCCGGTCAGTTCAAGGACAATCAGGAATGGCCAATAAATCCTGGCCCAGGTCACGAAAAAATATATAGTCCCAGGTCACACTAAAGCATTGGGCAATAAAATCAAACTCCTGGTTGGAAGGAGTAACTGCTGTCACTGAACTTGGGAAAATATCGAGAATAAAAGCTAGAATTATCAGAATTCCCAGGATCTCTCTCTCATTTAGCATATTCCTCTGAAATGTCCAGGCTTGCTCCTATCAATCCCATCCTAGCTGTTCATTTTCCCCTCCGTGGCCTGACTAACTGCACCATCTCCTTCCCTCACTTGTAGTTGTCTGTCATGTCCCCGTCAAATGTCATAGAATCACAGAATTTACAGTGCAGAAGGAGTCCATTTGGCCCATCGATTCTGCACCGGCCGACCTTGGAAAGCCCACCGAACCTTTTAGGACACAAAGGTCAATTTAGTATGGCCAATCCACCTAACCCTGCGTTTTTCAAACTTTTTTCAGGGACCCATTTTTACCAACTAGCCGACCTTCGGGACCCACGCCGGCCGACATTCGGGGCCCACGCCGGCCGACCTTCGGGGCCCACGCCGGCCGACCTTCGGGACCCACGCTGACCGACCTTCGGGACCCACACTGACCTTCGGGACCCACGCTGGCCGACCTTCGGGACCCACGCTGACCGACCTTCGGGACCCACACTGACCTTCGGGGCCCACGCTGACCGACCTTCGGGACCCACGCTGACCGACCTTCGGGGCCCACGCTGGCCGACCTTCAGGACCCACGCTGACCGACCTTCAGGACCCACGCTGACCGACCTTCAGGACCCACGCTGACCGACCTTCGGGGCCCACGCCGGCCGACCTTCAGGACCCACGCTGACCGACCTTCGGGACCCACGCCGGCCGACCTTCGGGACCCACGCTGACCGACCTTCGGGGCCCACGCTGACCGACCTTCGCGACCCACGCCGGCCGACCTTCGGGACCCACGCCGGCCGACCTTTGGGACCCACGCCGACCGACCTTCGGGGCCCACGCTGACCGACCTTCGGGACCCACGCTGACCGACCTTCGGGGCCCACGCTGACCGACCTTTCGGGGCCCACGCCGGCCGACCTTCAGGACCCATGCCGGCCGACCTTCGGGACCCATGCTGACCGACCTTCGGGACCCAACCCGGCCGACCTTCGGGACCCACGCTGACCGACCTTCGGGGCCCACGCTGGCCGACCTTCGGGACCCACGCCAGCCGACCTACTCGACCCACGCTGACCGACCTTCGGGACCCACGCTGGCCGACCTTCGGGACCCACGCAGGCCGACCTTCACGACCCACGCCGGCCGACCTTCGGGACCCACGCTGACCGACCTTCGGGACCCACGCTGACCGACCTTCGGGACCCACGCCGGCCGACCTTCGGGACCCACGCTGACCGACCTTCGGGGCCCACGCTGGCCGACCTTCGGGGCCCACGCCGGCCGACCTTCGGGGCCCACGCTGACCGACCTTCGGGGCCCACGCTGACCGACCTTCGGGGACCCACGCTGACCGACCTTCGGGGACCATGCTGACCGACCTTCGGGACCCACGCTGACCGACCTTCGGGGACCATGCTGACCGACCTTCGGGGACCCACGCTGACCGACCTTCGGGGACCATGCTGACCGACCTTCGGGGACCCACGCTGACCGACCTTCGGGGACCCACGCTGACCGACCTTCGGGGACCATGCTGACCGACCTTCGGGGCCCACGCTGGCCGACCTTCGCTACCCACGCTGACCGACCTTCGGGACCCAACCCGGCCGACCTTCGCTACCCACGCTGACCGACCTTCGCTACCCACGCTGGCCGACCTTCGGGACCCACGCTGACCGACCTTCGGGACCCACGCTGGCCGACCTTCGGGACCCAACCCGGCCGACCTTCGGGACCCACGCACATCGACCTTCAGGACCCACACCGGCCGACCTTTGGGACCCACGCCGACCGACCTTCGGGACCCACGCTGGCCGACCTTCGGGGCCCACGCCGGCCGACCTTCAGGACCCACGCCGGCCGACCTTCGGGACCCACGCCGGCCGACCTTCGGGACCCACACTGATCGACCTTCAGGACCCACGCTGGCCGACCTTCGGGGCCCACGCCGGCCGACCTTCAGGACCCACGCTGACCGACCTTCGGGGCCCACGCTGACCGACCTTCGGGACCCACGCTGGCCGACCTTCGGGGCCCACGCTGGCCGACCTTCAGGACCCACGCCGGCCGACCTTCGGGACCCATGCTGACCGACCTTCGGGACCCACGCTGACCGGCCTTCGGGACCCAACCCGGCCGACCTTCCCGACCCACGCTGACCGACCTTCGGGACCCACGCCGGCTGACCTTTGGGACCCACGCCGGCTGACCTTTGGAAGCCCCGCCGGCCGACCATCACGACCCCGCTGGCCAACCTTCAGGGCCCACGCTGGCCGAACTTTGCGAGCCACCATTTCCACTTACTTGTTTGCTGCTGACAAAATGATTCCCCCCCCCCCCCCCCCGCGCCTCCGCAGTGAGTGATTCCCCCCCACCTTGCAGTGTTTGGGATTCTCCCCCCCTCACAGTGAGTGTTGCCATACCAAAGGAGTCCCGTCATTGGCGGGAACCGTGAGGCTGGAATTCCCGCCAATGGGAATGGCCGCACCAACCCACCGCGTGTTAACAACCTGCTGCGTATATCCAGCACGTTTTGATTTTATTTCAGATTTCCAGTGTCCCCAGTATTTTATTTTTGTAAGAATGATTGGAATATTTACATTGGGTTGTCGTTGCCATGGTTGTGGAAGGAAGTGCCAACACGGACCTCTGCATCATTCAAACGCTCCGCACAGCAGTCCTGCCTGTTGGTGAGCTTGACTGACAAAATGGCTTCTTCCCGGAACAGATCGAGGCTCCACCAGGGCTTGTCGTCTGTGTTGGTGTGAGTGCATGACCAGTTCTTGTAAAAGGTATTGAGGTTGCCATCTATTGCTCTGTTTGCTTGCCCACCCCAGTTGGTACTGGATTGAGTGGCATTCCCTCGGAGAGCCACATTGCCTGCAAGTACAAACAGACTCTGTTAATCATTTGAAATCTGTCTTCCTCATTCCTTCATGCTGTACTTGCCCTCAGGGGAATAGAACACATGAAGGTGAAAACAATGAGTTTAGAAGGTGTAACAACGAACAAAGAAAGGTACAGCACAGGAACAGGCCCTTCGGCCCTCCAGGCCTGTGCCGACCATGATGCCCGTCTGAACTAAAATCTTCTACACTTCCTGGGTCCGTATCCCTCTATTCCCATCCTATTCATGTATTTGTCAAGATGCCCCTTAAATGTCACTATCGTCCCTGCTTCCACCACCACCTCCAGCAGCGAGTTCCAGGCACCCACTACCCTCTGTGTAAAAAACTTGCCTCGTACATCTCCTCTAAACCTTGCCCCTTGCACCTTAAACCTATGCCCTCTAGTAATTGACCCCTCTACCCTGGGGAAAAGCCTCCGAATATACACTCTGTCCATGCCCGTCATAATTTTGTAGACCTCTATCAGGTCGCCCCTCAATCTCCGTCGTTCCAGTGAGAACAAACCGAGTTTATTCAACCTCTCCTCATAGCTAATGCCCTCCATACCAGGCAACATCCTGGTAAATCTCTTCTGCACCCTCTCTAAAGCCTCCACATCCTTCTGGTAGTGTGGCAACCAGAATTGAACACGATACTCCAAGTGTGGCCTAACTAAAGTTCTATACAGCTGCAACATGACTTGCCAATTTTTATACTCAATGCCCCAGCCAATGAAGGCAAGCATGCCGTATACCTTCTTGACTACCTTCTCCACCTGCGTTACCCCTTTCAGTGACCTGTTGATATGTTGATGTTGTTCGAAGCAGTTCAGAGAAGGTTTAATAATAATGATAATTATAATAATAATCTTTATTGTCACAAGTAGGTTTACATTACCACTGCGATGAAGTTACTGTGAAAAGCCCCTAGTCGCCACATTCCGGCACCTGTTCGGGTACACTGAGGGAGAATTCAGCATGTCCAAATTACCTAACAGCACATCTTTCGGGACTTGTGGGAGGAAACCGGAGCACCCGGAGGAAACCCACGCAGACACGGGGAGAACGTGCAGACTCCGCACAGACAGTGATCCAAGCTGGGAATCGAACCTGGGACCCTGGAGATGTGAAGCGACAGTGCTAACCACTGTGCTACCATTATGAGACTGTCATGTGAGTGTCCCTTTAAGAAAGGTTTGGTCTCTTATCATGTGACTTGTTGCATGGCTTCAGTAACGTCATTTTGTGGGTGGAGCTGGGCTGTGGCTGTCAGGTGAGAGTGTTTGTTTTGTTTCAGTTTTCATGTTGTTGCTTTGGACTGCAGAAGGAGATCAAAATGTTTCCCTGTTTTTCTCTGTTTTCATTTTGAAAGCTGATCCAGTGAAAAGGCACATTGGTTGCGGCTAACTGCCTGGGTAACTTTAAATATATCATTGTTTTCCGGAAGGAGTTTGAATCGGCTGGTTAGAACTGGATCTCAGTGAAAGGACCAGTCCCATTCAAGTGAGAATACAATGTTATGGGCCATGCCCTTGAAAGAGGTATCAGTTTATTGGATTTTGTTATTGAATTGGAACAGCTAAGGGGGGATTCATTAAGTGTTATACATAGATTACTGTGGCAGTTGTGTTGTCTTTATGTTTGTAATTGGTAAAAAATTCTTGCTGTGTCTTTCTCTATAAATGTTAACTACATTCTTAGAATAAAGCTTGTTTTGATTAAAGTGTCTGGGGAGTCTGTTGAATCACGCCTGAAGTGAAGGCTTCAGTACTCATCCTCGCCAAATTCAACAGAAAGGTTATAGGTCAGGTGAACTTGATAATACACTTTGGAGTTTCTAAGCGTGGCCCGTAACAAAACTAACACCAGGAATGGGCGGGTTGTGTTATATTAAGAGACTTTACAGTGTGATAGATGAATCAGGTGCTCAGTACAAGAATGGACTGATTTGGAATGATGAAGATTTTTCTCTTACCACATGCGAGAGTTCCCACTGCACAGCAAGCTGCAAGCACAATCAAAGTCATCATCTTCTTCCTGTGGAGACAACAAAACAGGGGCAATTCTGAGCAGATGTCCTCATTCCTGCTACACCCAATTATTTTATAGCGTCATCTGATCCAAAATTATTTATTCCACTATTCAACTTAGTTGGTTGAAGTAAGGGAGATTCCTGTTGAGTGGTTGGTGTGTTGAATTTAAGGATCGTTGCAGATTAGGGATCTTCTATGCATAGTCGGCAATGCTGATATATTTTAAATAAGACCAGAACTATACAGTGTTCCAGGTGCACCCCCGCCAACACCGTGTACTCTTGTAGCAAGGTTTCCTGACCAAAATGCTCCACCCAACCTTGGCCTCAAAGAGCACAGAACAATACAGCACAGGAACAGGCCCTTCGGCCCTCTAAGCCTGTGCCGATCATCGTACCTGCCTGAACTTAAACTGTCTGCACTTACGGAGTCCGTATCCTTCCATTCCCGTCCTATTCATATATTTGTCTAGATGTCCCTTAAATGCCGCTATCATAACTGTTCCCACTGTTATAAGAACATAAGAACTAGGAGCAGGAGTAGGCCATCTGGCCCCTCGAGCCTGCTCCGCCATTCAATTAGATCATGGCTGATCTTTTGTGGACTCAGCTCCACTTTCCAGCCCGAACACCATAACCCTTAATCCCTTTATTCTTCAAAAAACTATCTATCTTTACCTTAAAAACATGTAATGAAGGAGCCTCAACTGCTTCACTGGGCAAGGAATTCCATAGATTCGCAACCCTTTGGGTGAAGAAGTTCCTCCTAAACTCAGTCCTAAATCTACTTCCCCTTATTTTGAGGCTATGTCCCCTAGTTCTGCTTTCACCCACCAGTGGAAACAACCTGCCCGCATCTATCCTATCTATTCCCTTCATAATTTTATATGTTTCTATAAAATCCCACCTCATCCTTCTAAATTCCAACGAGAACAGTCCCAGTCTACTCAACCTCTCCTCATAATCCAACCCCTTCAGCTCTGGGATTAACCGAGTGAATCTCCTCTGTACACCCTCCAGCGCCAGTACGTCCTTTCTCGGGTAAGGAGACCAAAACTGAACACAATACTCCAGGTGTGGCCGCACTAACACCTTATACAATTGCAGCATAACCTCCCTAGTCTTAAACTCCATCCCTCTAGCAATGAAGGACAAAATTCCATTTGCCTTCTTAATCACCTGTTGCACTTGTAAACCAACCTTCTGTGACTCATGCACGAGCACACCCAGGTCTCTCTGCACAACAGCATGCTTTAATATTTTATCGTTTAAATAATAATCCCGTTTGCTGTTATTCCTACCAAAATGGATAACCTCACATTTTTCAACATTGTATTCCATCTGCCAGACCCGAGCCCATTCACTTAACCCGTCCAAATCCCACTGCAGACTTCCAGTACTCTCATAATCTATCTTACTCTTCTTTATAGCTTTTCTAGTATCTTTCTGTTGCTCCCTTAAGGTTTCCCAGTCCTCTAGTCTCCCACTAATCTTTGCCACTTTGTATGCTTTTTCCTTCAATTTGATACTCTCCCTTATTTCCTTCGATATCCACAGTCGTCCCTCTTTCTACCATCCTTCCTTTTTGTTGGTATAAACCTTTGCTGAGCACTGTGAAAAATCGCTTGGAAGGTTCTCCACTGTTCCTCAACTGTTTCATCCCATTCTCTCTTCTCTCTTCTCTCATCCCATTGTATTATTATGGGCCGGGGTTTAGAAAACTCCAAAGTCTATCATGGAGTTCACCTGACCCACAACTCTTTTTGGTTATCAGGAGCACAAGATCTCCTCAGAGGCCTTCAACACTTTTAATCAAAAATGTTTATTCTGTGAATTCAGTTAACATTTGTATAAACACACACAGTAAGTATTGTTATCAACCACAAACATAAACACCCCACACAGCTACAGTACTCTATATATAACCTTAATAAATCTCCTCCTTAAACTGTTCCAATTTAATAACAAGATCCCATAAGGCAGATAACACTTTTATCAAAACAGTCGGTTTGAATTCCTTCCAGAAAACAGTTATACTTTTAAAATATCAAGTGATCTGGAGACACCTCTTAAACTGAAGGTAGAGACACTTCAAGATATTTGTCTGTCTGAATACAGCATCAAAATGTGAAAACAAAAGCAAAATCCAGAGCCACAGCCCAGCTCCACCCACATAATGACATCACTGAAGCCATGTGATAAGACAAAACATTTCTTAAAGGGACACTCACCTGACACCCACCACCTCCCCAGGCAGCGGGTTCCATATATTTACAACCCTCTGTTTAAAATACTTGCCTCGCACATCTGTTCTAAACTTTTCCCCACGCACTTTAAACCCATGTCCCCTAGTACTTGACTCTCCTACCTTGGAAAGAGCATCTGACTGTCCAATCTGTCTATGCCCCTCATAATTTTGTAGACCTCTATCAGGTCGCGTCTCAACCTCTGTCGTTCCAGTGAGAACAAACCGAGTTTATTCAACCACTCCTCATAGCTAATGCCCCCCATACCAGGCAACATCCTGGTAAATCTCTTCTGCACCCTCTCTAAAGCCTCCACATCCTTCTGGTAGTGTGGCGACCAGAATTGAACACTATACTCCAAATGACGCCTAACTAAGGTTCTATACAGCTGCAACATGATTTGCCAATTCTTATACTCAATGCCCCAGCCAATGAAGGCCAGCATGCTGTATGCCTTCTTGATCACCTTACCCACCTGTGTTGCCCCTTTCAGTGACCTGTGGACATGCACGCCCAGATCTCTCTGCCTGTCAATAGTCACAAGACTTCTACCATTTATTGTATAATTCCTATATGCATTGGACCTTCCAGGGGCAGCAGGGTAGCATGGTGGTTAGCATAAATGCTTCACAGCTCCAGGGTCCCAGGTTCGATTCCCGGCTGGGTCACTGTCTGTGCGGAGTCTGCACGTCCTCCCCGTGTGTGCGTGGGTTTCCTCCGGGTGCTCCGGTTTCCTCCCACAGTCCAAAGATGTGCGGGTTAGGTGGATTGGCCATGCTAAATTGCCCGTAGTGTCCTAAAAAGTAAGGTTAGGGAGGGGGGGGGGTACGGGTATAGGGTGGATACGTGGGTTTGAGTAGGGTGATCATGGCTCGGCACAACATCGAGGGCCGAAGGGCCTGTTCTGTGCTGTACTGTTCTATGTTCTATGTTCTATATAGGAGCAGATTCAGGCCACTCGGCCCATCGAGTCCGCTCCACCATTTAATCATGGCTGATATTTTCTCATCCCCATTCTCCTGCCTTCTCCCCATAACCCCTGAACCCCTTATTAATCAAGAAAACCTCACACTTGTCCAGATTAAACACCATCTGCCATTTCTCCGCCCAAGACTCCAGCCAGTTTATATCCGGCTGTATCCTCTGACAACCCTCTTCACTATCCGTAACTCCACCAATTTTTATGCCCTCTGTGAATTTACTTGAACCTCTGTCCAAGACAATCAGCTCCAGAACCCCAACACCATCTGGATGAAGAAAAATCAACGCATGTCCCTTAAGATCCTTTTCTCAATGCTGTACTTCCAATGCAGCTGATTACTGATCACACACCTGACCTGCCCACCTAATCCCATTGGCCAGCACTTGGCCCATAGCCTTGAATGTCAAGACGGTGCCAAGTGGTCATCCAGGAACTTTTTAAAGGATGTGAGGGAACCAGCCCCCCCCCAGCCCCCCCCCCCCCCCCCCCCCACCCCCCCCCCAGGCAGTGCGTTCCAGACCCTCACCACCCTCTGGGTAAAAAGGTTTTTCTAAATCCCCCTAAACCTCCCACCCCTCATCTTGAACTTGTGTCCCCCTCGTAACTGACCTTTCAACTAAGGGGAACAGCTGCTCCCTACCCACCCTGTCCATGCCCCTCAGAATCTTGTCCACCTCGATGAGGTCACCCCTCAGTCTTCTCTGCTCCAGAGAAAACAACCCAAGCCTATCCAACCTCTCTTCATAATTTCAATGTTCCATCCCAGGCAACATCCTGGTGAATCTCCTCTGCACCCCCTCCAGTACAATCACATCCTTCCTATAATGTGGTGACCAGAATTACACACAGTGCTCCAGCTGTGGCCTCAGCAAAGTTCTCCAACTCCAACATGAATGGGTTAGTCTTTCTCTTTAATTTTTGTATGTTGAATAGTCTAGTTAAAAGGTTAATACAGAGCTGACCGAACTGGCAGTTAACTGTCAATCACCTGGAGCCTGATTGGGGCTCAATAGGTGTTGATTACTGTTGAAGTTGAACTGGTGCATGAGTCAGCTCAGCTCAGCTCAGCCCCATTTAAGAAAGAGGCGATTGGAAGTGCATGCGCAGTGGGAGGGAAGCACTTCCGGAGTGTAGGTGTCGGGAATTCGGTGCACAGGGGTAAGAGGTGCTTTATTATTGTTTTCTAAATTTTTAAATCTTCAGAGAGAGGAATTGCCTTGATGAAACAGTAGAGGCTCCAGGGCAGAGAGCTGATTGGTAAGTAGTGGGTATGATCGGTGAAGTATTTACTACTTTTATCACTTATAGTCTGTTGTGCTTTATAGTTTGAAAAGACAATATTCTGTAGTAGTAAGGACCAGGGAAGATAGGTTCTAGAAAGTTGGATATTATCTGATATTAAGCTTCTTACAAAGATTTAATTTAAAGGGGGAAATCATGGCAGGAGAGTTCAAAGACATGATTTGCTACACATGCTCTACGTGGGAGCTCTTCGAAGCCTCGGTAGCTGGGAGACAGTGTGGAGCATCTACAAGGCAGAGAGAGTCATGGATAGCACGTATAGAGAGGTGTTCACACCGCAGGCTCAGACTCCGCAGGCAGGAAGGGAATGGGTGACGACCAGACAGAGCAAGAGAGCGAGGTAGGTAGTGCAGGAATCTCCTGTGGCCATTCCCCTGCAGAACAGATATGCCGTTTTGGATACTGTTCAGGGAAAGGCCTCTCAGGGGAAAACAGCAACAGCCAAACTCGTGGCACCATGGTTGGTTCTGCTGCAGAGGGGAGGGGTGATAAGTGTGACAGTGCAATAGTTAGCGGGGATTCAATTGTAAGAGGAACAGACAGGCGTTTCTGTGGCCGCAAACGAGACTCCAGGATGGTATGTTGCCTCCCTGGTGCTAGGGTCAAGGATGTATCGGAGCGGCTGCAGGACATTCTGGAGGGGGAGGGTGAACAGCCAGTGGTCGTGGTCACATCGGTACAAACGACATAGGTAAAAAAAGGGATGAGGTCCTAAAAGCAGAATACAGGGAGCTTGGAAGGAAGTTAAGAAATCGGACCTTCAAGGTTGTGATCTCAGGATTACTACCGGTGCCACGAGCTAGTCAGAGTAGAAATGACAGGATTACTGCCGGTGCCACGAGCTAGTCAGAGTAGAAATGACAGGATTACTGCCGGTGCCACGAGCTAGTCAGAGTAGAAATGCCAGGATATATGGGATGAATACGTGGCTGGTGTCAGGGGGAGGGTTTCAGATTCCTGGGGCATTGGGACGGGTTCTGGGGGAGGTGGGACCAGTACAAACTGGACAGGTTACACCTGGGCAGGACCAGGACTGATGTCCCAGGGGGGCTATTTGCGAGAGCGGGTGGGGAGGGTTTAAACAAGATTGACAACGGGATGGGAACCGAAGCAAGGTAGCACGGGAAAGAGCACAGTAAGAAGTTTTACAACACCAGGTTAAAGTCCAACAGGTTTGTTTCAAACACGAGCTTTCGGAGCACAGCTCCTTCCTCAGGAAGGGAAAGAGAAACCAGGAAATTTCAAAAAAGGAACAGTAAAAGGCAAAAACAGTAGAGGATAATCAAAGGTGAGAGGAAAATAGGGCCACAGTAAAAATAAAGGTCAAGATGATTAAAATTAAGAAGGTTAAAAATGGCCACTAAAGGTTTTGTATCTTAATGCACAAAGCATTTGGAATCAGGTAGTCGAACAAGGTAAATTGATATGATCTCATAGCCATTACGGAGATATGGTTACAAGGAGATCAAACATCAAACATTCAGGGGGATTTGAACTTTCGGAAGGACAGGAGAAAAGGGAAAGGTGGTGGGGTAGCACTGTCAATAAGAGATTAACTGAGGGATTTCTGGTGATGACCATGAAGAGAGAGATCACACAGAAAGTGGCTTCAAGCTGACGATTCGATTTTTGGCCCATTTTGCTCAATGGGCGCTGTGCAGGTGATAAAGTGGAGGGTCATGGTGGCACAGTGGTTAGCACTGCTGCTCACAGCGCCAGGGCAACACAGTGGTTAGCACTGCTGCTCACAGCGCCAGGGTAACACAGTGGTTAGCACTGCTGCTCACAGTGCCAGGGCAGCACAGTGGTTAGCACTGCTGCCTCACAGCCCCAGGGCAACACAGTGGTTAGCACTGCTGCTCACGATGCCTGTGCAACACAGTGGTTAGCACTGCTGCTCACAGTGCCAGGGCAACACAGTGGTTAGCACTGCTGCTCTCAGTGCCAGGGTAACGCAGTGGTTAGCACTGCTGCTCACAATGCCAGGGCAACACAGTGGTTAGCACTGCTGCTCACAGTGCCAGGGCAGCACAGTGGTTAGCACTGCTGCTCACAGTACCAGGGCAGCACAGTGGTTAGCACTGCTGCTCACAGCATCAGGGCAGCACAGTGGTTAGCACTGCTGCTCACAGTGCCAGGGCAGCACAGTGGTTAGCACTGCTGCTCACAGCATCAGGGCAGCACAGTGGTTAGCACTGCTGCTCACAGCATCAGGGCAGCACAGTAGTTAGCACTGCTGCTCACAGCATCAGGGCAGCACAGTAGTTAGCACTGCTGCTCACAATGCCAGGGTAACGCAGTGGTTAGCACTGCTGCTCTCAGTGCCAGGGTAACGCAGTGGTTAGCACTGCTGCTCACAGTGCCAGGGCAGCACAGTGGTTAGCACTGCTGCTCACAATGCCAGGGTAACGCAGTGGTTAGCACTGCTGCTCACAGCGCCAGGGCAGCACAGTGGTTAGCACTGCTGCTCACAGTGCCAGGGTAATGCAGTGGTTAGCACTGCTGCTCACAGCATCAGGGCAGCACAGTGGTTAGCACTGCTGCTCCCAGCGCCAGGGCAGCACAGTGGTTAGCACTGCTGCTCACAGTGCCAGGGCAGCACAGTGGTTAGCACTGCTGCTCACAGTGCCAGGGCAGCACAGTGGTTAGCACTGCTGCTCACAGTGCCAGGGCAGCACAGTGGTTAGCACTGCTGCTCACAGTGCCAGGGCAGCACGGTGATTAGCACTGCTGCTCACAGTGCCAGGGTAACGCAGTGGTTAGCACTGCTGCTCACAGTGCCAGGGCAGCACAGTGGTTAGCACTGCTGCTCACAGTGCCAGGGCAGCACAGTGGTTAGCACTGCTGCTCACAGTGCCAGGGTAATGCAGTGGTTAGCACTGCTTCCCATAGCGCCAGGGCAGCACAATGGCACAGGAGTTAGCACTGCTTCCTCATAGCTCCAGGGTCCTGGGTTCAATTCCGGCCTCGGGTGACTGTGTGGAGTCTGCACATTCTCCCCGTGTCTGTGTGGGTTTCCTCCGGGTGCTCCGGTTTCCCCCCACAGTCCAAAGACGTGTAGGTTAGGTGAATTGGCCATGCTAAATTGCCCTTTAGTGTCCAAAAAGGTTAGGTTGGGTTACTGGGTTATGGGGATAGGGTGGAGGTATGAGCTTAAGTGGGGTGCTCTTTCCAAGGGCCGGTGCAGGCTCGATGGGCCAAATGGCCTCCTTCTGCACTGTAAATTCTATGATGCTATGATTCAATTGCAGCTGCCCACCAAATTCAAAAGCCCTGTTGTAAACTATTGTGAGTTACTCCTTCCACACCCAGGAAATTTAACGCTATTGAAAGAGCCATTGTGGCAGTGACTCCTGCTTAAACTGATAGAGTCCATCACCTGCATGAAAGCGCTGTCTTTGATTTCAATCATCCCAAACCAAACTTTTAAATCCCAGTAAAGATCCCTCATTTGTTCATGATCCCATCCAGACTCCAATATTTGTTCGGATCCCGGATCAGATCCCATTTGTTGTTTTAATTTTTAAAACTGTGAGGATAGGAATGATTCCACTGACCAATCGGTATCTTTTATATTAAAACAAACGTTATTCTTAACATGAGATAAAACACTTCAGCATCACAGAAAATAGCTTTTCAATTAACAGTTCAACAATTCTTAATATAAAAGGAGACCTTTTTTATGACCAACTTATACCTTCTTTTTTTAATAATTTTTATTAGTAGGGACTATAATATTTATCAGGTAGGCTGACATTAACACTGCAATGAAGTTACTGTGAAAAGCCCCTAGTCTCCACACTCCGGTGCCTGTTCGGGTACAGAGGGAGAATTCAAAATGTCCAATTCACCTAACAGCACGTCTTTTGGGACTTGTGAGAGGAAACCGGAGCATCCGGAGGAAACCCACGCAGACACGGGGAGAACGTGCAGACTCCACACAGACAGTGACCCAAGCTGGGAATCGAACCTGGGACCCTGGAGCTGTGAAGCAACAGTGCTACCCACTGTGCTACTGTGCTGCCCTCTATTTCCAATGACGCAAAGCTTATTTGGGGTCAAAATCCTCTCCTAAATAAAGTTAGCAGACTCAGGGTTACTTACTGTACACGTGTGTAAAGATTGATTGGAAAGACTGCTTGGAGAAAGAGAGAGACCCTTTCAAGAAACAACTGGCTGACCCTTCTGTCTGTGTCAGACTCCTACTTAACCTGGCAGCATTTGGCAAAAACTACTGCTCAACTTAAAACCTTCTAGGAGACTGTCAAACCCATATCAAAATGCAAAACTACAGACAGACCTGGCTCCCCCCATTAATTACAGCATCTTTATCCCACTTAGATGCTTACCTACATCTAAATACAACAGGTGCGATTGAGTGGACTCAACTTCATTTGCTCTGAAGAAAAATTGTAATTGTTCAACATACCGTACCCAATCTTCAGCAGGGGCATTGAAGGGATCCACTTTACCATACACAGCCATCTCTTCTACTTCACAAGCTTGACTTCGACTGGACCAACTTCAGAGCTGACAATCTTGCAAGTCGATTTGCTGCTTCTTTTCACCTCGTCGCCAAATGTAGTAACTTGGTTCCACCAATTCTGAACGAACTAGAAACATTTATTAAAACAACAACCAGTTACTGGGTGATGCAGATTCAGTTCTTCCAGTCTTGTCTCCAGGATCTAACTGAGAAGAAGCCTGCACTCTGCTTGTGTCCCACAGGCTAGTTACCGATGAGCAGGCACATGACCCTTCAGAAGATGGTCCCTTAAAGGGGACAGATAGTGCCGTGAGTTAGACATTTTTATTTGAGCAGGAATTTGAAGCTGATAGAAGAGAGACAGGGACGTGCAGATGAAGCTGCCTTCAGATCAGCCAGGATCTTATTGAATGGTGGATTGGAGGTGAAGGGCTGAATGGCTGAATCCTGCTCCTAATTCTGACCACCGTATGAGAAACAAGAAGAGGGAGCGACGATAGAGAGAAAGAGACGAGAAAGCAGCAGAGTCTCCTAAACTCCAATGAATATAATCCTAACTGACTTAGACTCTCCTCATATGACAGTCCCACCATCCCAGGAATCAGTCTGGTAAACCTTCTCTGCACTCCCTCCACAGCAACAACATCCTTCCTCAGATAAGGACACCAAAACTGCCCACAATACTCCAGGTGTGGCCTCACCAATGCCCGATACAATTGCAGTAAAACATCTCTAATCCTGTACTCAAAGCTCTAACTATAAAGGCTAACATACCATTTGCCTTCTTTACTGTCTGCTGTACCTGCGCGCTTACTTTCAGTGACTGATGCACGAGGACACCAAGGTCTCGCTGAGTATCCGCCTCTCTCAATTTACACCATTCAAATAATAATCTGCCTTCCTATTATTGCTACCGAAGTGGATAACCTCACATTGATCCACATTGTACTGTATCTGCCGTGCATGTGCCCACTCACTCAGCCTGTCCAAATCCCGCTGAAGCATCTCTGCATCCTCCCCACAGCTCACCCTCCCACCCAACTTTGTATCAGCTGCAAATTTGGAGATAATACATTTAGTTCCCTCATCCAAATCATGAATATATAATGTGAATAGCTGGGGTCCTGGCACAGATCCCTGTAGTACCCCACTAGTCACAGCCTGCCGATTGGAAAAAGACCCATTTATTCTAACTTTTTGCTTCCTGTCTGCTAACCAGCTTTCTATCCATCTGAAGATATTCCCTGTAATCCCACATACTTTACACATTAATCTGCTGTGTGAGACCTTCCCTGCTGAAAGTCTAAATAAACCACATCCACCAGCTCTCCCTGGTCAACTCTACTAGTTACATCTTCAAAGAATTCTAGTAGATTTCTCAGGTATGATTTTCCTTTTGTAAATCCATGCTGACTTTGTCCGATTACACCATTGCGTTCCAAATGCTGTGATCTGAAATCGTTGATAATGGACTCCAGTAACTTCTCTACTGCTGACGTTAGGCTCACTGGTCTATAGTTCCCTGTTTTCTTCTCTCCCTCCCTTTTTGAATAGCGGGGTTACATTCTCTACCCTCCAATCAGTAGGAACCATTCCAGAGTCCAAAGAAGTTTGGAAAATAATCATCAATGGATCTACTATTTCTAGGGCAACGTCCTGAAGGACTCTGGGATGGAGATTATCTGGCCTGGGAGATTGAAAATGAAATGAAATGAAATGAAAATCGCTTATTGTGACAAGTAGGCTTCAATGAAGTTACTGTGAAAAGCCCCTAGTCACCACATTCCGGCGCCTGTCCGGGGAGGCTGGTACGGGAATCGAACCGTGCTGCTGGCCTTGTTCTGCATTACAAGCCAGCTGTTTATCCCACTGTGCTAAAGCTACCTGTGACTTCAATCCCATTACTTTCCCCAAAATCATTTCTAATAATCTTTATTGCCTCAAGTAGGCTGACATTAACACTGTAATGAAGTTACTGTGAAAATCCCCTAGTTGCCACATTCCGGCGCCTGTTCGGGTACACAGAGGGAGAATTCAGAATGTCCAAATTACCTAACAGCATGGCCGGGATTCTCCGAACCCCCGCCGGGTCGGAGAATCGCTGGGCGGCGGCGTGAATCCCGCCCACAACAGCTGCCGAATTCTCCGGCACCGGGGATTTGGTACCACGCCGGTTGGGGGCCATTGGCAGTGGCCCCCCTGGCGATTCTACGGCCTGCGATGGCCGAGTGGCCTCCCGTTTTCGGCAGGTCCCGCTGGCGTATGTTAGGGTAGGTACTTACCGGCGGGACCTGGATCTGCGGGCGGCCTCTGGTGTCCTCAGGATCTGGCCCCGGGAGGTGCCCCCATGGTGGCCTGGCCCGCGATCTGAGCCCACCGATCCGCGGGCGGGCCTGTGCCATGGGGGCACTCTATTCCTCCGTACCGGCTGGTCTAATAGTCTGCAATGGCCGGAACGGAGATGAACCCCCTCTGTGCATGCACTGGGATGATGCCAGCACACGCTGGCGCTCCCGCGCATGTGTCAACTTGCGTTGGCCAGCGGAGGCCCTTCCGCGCCGGCTGAGCCCCTGAAGACGCCGGAGTGGTTCACGCCACTCCTTTGCGCCAGAGTGGCCTGCCCTGCCGGTTTCCAAAGAATCCCGCCCCACGTCTTTTGGGACTGTGGGAGGAAACCGGAGCACCCGGAGGAAACCCACGCACACAGGGGGAGGACGTGCAGACTCCAGACAGACAGTGACCCAGCCGGGAATCGAACCTGGGACCCTGGAGCTGTGAAGCCACAGTGTTAATCACTATGCAATCATGCTGCCCTTTTTTTTTTACTAATTTCTTTACTGATACTAATTTCCTTCAGCTCCTCACTAAAACTTATGTTTCTCAGAACTTCCGGTACATTATTCATATCTCCCTTTGTGAAGATAGAGCAAAGTATGAATTTAGTTCCTCAGCCATTTCTTTGTTCCCCGTTGTGAATTCCCCCGTTTCTGACTGTAAGGGGCCGACATTAGTTTTCATTAATCTTTTTCTCTTTACATACCTGTAGACACTTTTACAGTCAGTTTTTATGTTCCCCACTAGCTGACTTTCACTTTGTATTTCCCCCTTAATCCTTCACTTGATCTGCCTTTGCTGAATTTTAATGTGTTTCCAATCGTCAGGTCTATTGCTTTTTCTTGCTAATTTTATGCCTCTTCTTTGAATCTAACACTGTCTCTAATTTCCCTTGTTAATCATGGTTTGACAACAGTTCCCTGTTTACTGTGTCCCACAGGGATCTGTTCTGGGACCTCTGCTCTTTGTGGTTTTTATAAATGACTTTTACGAGGAAGTGGAATGAAATGAAAATCGCTTATTGTCACGAGTAGACTTCAATGAAGTTACTGTAAAAAGCCCCTAGTCGCCACATTCCGGCGCCTGTTCGGGGAGGCTGTTACGGGAATCGAACCATGCTGCTGGCCTGCTTAGTCTGCTTTCAAAGCCAGCGATTTAGCCCAGTATGCTAAACAGCCCTGGAAGGGTGGGTTAGTAAGTTTGCCGATGACACAAAGGTTGGGGGAGCTGTAGATAGTGTTGCGGGCTGTTGCAGGTTACAACAGGACATTGACAGGATGCAGAGCTGGGCTGAGAAGTGGCAGATGGAGTTCAACCTGGATAAGTGTGAAGTGATTCATTTTGGAAGGTTGAATTTGAATGCTGAATACAGGGTTAAAGGCAGGATTCTTGGCAGTGTGGAGGAACAGAGGGATCTTGGGGTCCACGTACATAGATCCCTCAAAGTTGCCACCCATGTTGATAGGGTTGTTAAGAAGGTGAATGGTGTGTTGGCTTTCATTAACAGGGGGATTGAGTTTGCGAGCCACGAGGTTTTGCTGCAGCTTTATAAAACCCTAGTTAGACCACACTTGGGATATTGTGTTCAGTTCTGGTCGCCTCATTATAGGAAGGATGTGGGTGCTTTGGAGAGGCTACAGAGGAGATTTACCAGGATGCTGCCTGGACTGGAGGGCATGTCTTATGAAGAAAGGTTGAGGGAGCTAGGGCTTTTCTCACTGGAACTAAGAAGGCAGAGAGGTGACTTGATAGAGGTGTACAAGGTGATGAGAGGCATGGATAGAGTGGATAGCCAGAGACTTTTCCCCAGGGTGGAAATGGCTGTCACGAGGGGACATAATTTTAAGGTGATTGGAGGAAGGTATAGGGGAGATGTCAGAGGTCGGTTCTTTACACAGAGAGTGGTGGGTGTGTGGAATGCACTGCCAGCAGAGGTGGTGGAGTCAGAGTCATTCGGGACATTTAAGCGACTCTTAGACAGGCACATGGACAGCAGCAAATTGAAGGGGTGTATGTAAGGGTGATCTTAGATTAGGGTAAATGGCCGACACAACATTGTGGGCCGAAGGGTCTGTACTGTGCTGTACTGTTCTATGTTCTATGATCTACTCTTGCGCAAAATTGGAATATTCTAAAGGCGGCACGGTGGGGCAGTGGTTAGCGCTGCAGCCTATGGCGCTGAGGACCCGGGTTCGAATCCCGGCCCTGGGTCACTGTCCATGTGGAGTTTGCACATTCTCCCCGTGTCTGCGTGGATTCACCCCCACAACCCAAAGATGTGCAGGTTAGGTAGATTGGCCACATGAAATTGCCCCTTAATTGGGAAAAAATATAGGAATATTCTTCCCTGCTGTTACCAGACTATTAAACAACCGTCTTATGGACTAATCTGATTAATACTACACTCCTGTGTGCTGCACCCGATGTCTGTGTCTATATGTTTACACTGTGTACCCTGTATTGTCCTATTACGTTGTTTTCTCATGTACTAAATGATCTGTCTGAGCTGCACACAAAAAAAAACTTTACAGGTGACAATAAACAAATCCAATCAAATAAACAACATTTGGAGTTCACCTATACATTCTGTGAATACCTCCCATTGCCTGCTTCAGTAATGTTTCCCAGTCTGTCACAGCCAGCTCGTGCCTCATACCATCATAGTTACCTTTACTGAGGTTCAGCACCCTGGTCTCAGAATCAACCAGCTCACTATTCACCTTGATAAAGAATTCTACCATATTATGATCACTCATCCCCAAGGGTTCTCTCACAACTAGATTGCCAACTGATACTTCATCGTTCAGGAGAGATGTTGGGAAGAACGTCTTCACTCAAAGGGTGGTAGAGGTTTGGAATTTGTTCCCACACACAGCAATTGAAGCTGGAACAGTTAATTTTAAATCTGAGATAGATTTTTATTAAGCAAAGATATTGAAGGATGTGGGCCAAAGGCAGGTGGAGTTAGGTCACAGGTCAGCCAGGATCTCATTGACAGGCTTGAGGGGCTGAATGGCCTCCTCCTGTTACTGTGCTCACAGGGAGAGAAGAGAGGACAGCAGAGATAGAGAGTGGAGGTAGAGAGAGAAAGAGAGAGAGGAGAGGATAATAGAGGGCAGCGGAGTTAGTGGAGAGAGAGAGAGAGACGAGGGCAGCAGAGATAGAGAGTGGAGAAAGAGAGAGGAGCGAAGATAGAGGGTGGTGAGAGAGTGGAAAGAAGGAATAGAGAGAGAAAGGGGGCGAGAGAGGAGAGGACATCAGAGCTCGAGGGTGAAAAGAGAGAGCAAAATAGGTCAGAGGACAGTGGAGATCGAGAATGGAGTGAGTGTGGAGATATAAAGGTCAGAGGGCAGTGGAGATCGAGAATGGAGTCAGTGTGGAGATAGAAAGGGAAGAGGGCAGTGGAAATAGGGAGTGGAGTGAGAGAACAAGTGAGGAGAGGACAGTGGAGATAGAGAGTGTGGAGGTAGAGTGTAGAGAGGGCAGTCGAGAGAGATAAAGAGAGAGAGAGGCAGCAGATGTGGTGAGGAGAGGCTTGAGGAGATGGAGAGTGGAGAGGGAGATAGAAAGACCGAGAGAATAGTTGGATAGGAGAGGCAGAGATGAAGAGAAAGGAGAGGACAGCAGAGATAGAGAGGGAGAGTGAGAGATGAGGGCACTTGGGATAGAGAGTGGAGAGAGAAAGCCTGGAAAGAGGATCGAGGAAGAGGAGAGTGCAGCGGAGCTAGGGAGTGGCGATAGTGGAGATTGAAAGAGGAGATACAGTAGATATAGAGTGGAGAGAGAGGGAGAAGAAGGCAGTTGGGATAGAGAGGGAGAGAGGAGAGGGCAGAGGAGATGTAGGGTGGAGGGAGAGAGAGCAGCCCAAGGAGATAGAGAGTGGAGAGAAAGAGGTGGGAGGAAAGGCCAAAAACTGACAATTCAAGAGTAGGCCTTTGTTATGGGGCCTGTTGAGAGTCAGAGTTTGAGAGGGATTGGTTGATCTGACAAAATGTGAAGTAACATTTGAGCAGGAAAAGTCAATGAGGCGGAAAGCGAGAAAGCATGAAGCTATCTGAAAACATTCCACCCGTTTCATCCAATCAAACGAAGAACATTGCTAAAGATTGTCTCCTGAAATATTGTCTCTCCTACTCTGCCACTACGCTGTCTCTGTCCATTACCTTCAATCTTCCACTTGGAAATTAAATCTCAGAGTATACCAGTAAGCGGGATCAGGAAATGTTGCTTACCTTCCCCAGGGTGTTGCAGAGAATCTCGGTTTGAAGGGATTTTATACCCTGGAGTTTTGGACACCGGTCCCAGAACTGTTGGTCACATGCTCATATTTCTGAGAATCCTGTTGGCCAAACGTTTGTTCCTGTTTTGACACAAGTTTTGATTGAATGAGGAGGTGGAGCAGGTGCCAATATTGTCGATATCATTGCCGGATTGGCAATTAGCACTGGTGCCAAACACACGGTCAAGCCAGGATTAATTCCACATCCTCAGCAGGTGAGTTATTGTTAACACTAAACCAACACTAACATTGCAACATGAATCTACTCAATGTCGATGATTCTGCATTCTATGTCTGATATTAATGTCCTGTCTGCGATGGTCATGTTCCGATTGATCAGGAGGAGGTCAGACTCTGTTCTGGTTGCTGTGGAAATTGGTTTCAGTGGAGAGAGGGGTGAAGTCAGGAAGCTTTGTTCCTTTTTCATTTCCCAGTGATTAATTTCGGATTGCTGCTGTGTCAACATCTGGAGTGGATTTGCACAGTGATGCTGTCACAGTCGATGAGCCTGTCACACACCATAGGGCTTCACATGGCAAGAACAGCCAATTAGACAAAGTTTTCAGGACTTGTGAAACGTACAAATTGGCACATTTAGGAGGGAGTAAATTTCATGAAACAAACACTGAAGGTTGTGATGCCCAACAAGAACAATTGTTGGTTTGTCCTGAGACTGAACGCTTCACTTGTGAAAAACAATTTCTTCCCAGTATTGGTGTGAAGTGGGCAGCGTGGCTGCCACTTTGCGAGGCAACAATTAGTCACAGAACCAGCGACACAGAATAAAGAGTTAATGACCCATCACTGGGCCATGAGAGCGGAGCGTGAGAAACCCCATTAGGATTGGATTGGTTTTGTTTATTGTCACATGGACCGAGGTACAGTGAAAAGTATTTTTCTGCGAGCAGATCATTAAGTACATTCCCGTACCAGCCTCCTCGAACAGGTGCCGAAATGGGGTGACTAGGGGCTTTTCACAGTAACTTCATTGAAGCCTACTCGTGACAATGAGCGATTATTATTATTACATGGGAAGAAAAGGGAATAAAATAAAATACATAATAGGGCAACACAAGGTATACAATGTAACTACATAAGCACCGGCATTGGATGAAGCATACAGGGTGTAGTGTTAATGAGGTCAGTCCATAAGAGGGTCATTTAGGAGTCTGGTGACAGCGGGGAAGAAGCTGTTTTTGAGTCTGTTCGTGCGTGTTCTCAGACTTCTGTATCTCCTGTCCGATGGAAGAAGTTGGAAGAGTGAGTAAGCCGGGTGGGAGGGATCCTTGATTATGCTGCCTGCTTTCCCCAGACAGCGGGAGGTGTAGATGGAATCAATGGATGGGAGGCAGGTTCGTGTGATGGACTGGGCGGTGTTCACAACTCTCTGAAGTTCCTTGCGGCCCTGGGCCGAGCAGTTGCCATACCAGGCTGTGATGCAGCCCGATAGGATGCTTTCTATAGTGCATCTGTAAAAGTTGGTAAGGGTTAATGTGGACATGCCGAATTTCCTTAGTTTCCTGAGGAAGTAAAGGCGCTGTTGTGCTTTCTTGGTAATAGCAGTGGACCAGGACAGATTTTTGGAGATGTGTACCCCTAAGAATTTGAAGCTGCTAACCATCTCTACCTCGGCCCCGTTGATGCTGACAGGGGTGTGTACAGTACTTTGCTTCCTGAAGTCGATGACCAGCTCTTTAGTTTTGCTGGCATTGAGGGAGAGATTGTTGTTGTTACACCACTCCACTAGGTTCTCTATCTCCCTCCTGTATTCGGACTCGTCGTTATTCGAGATCCGGCCCACTATGGTCGTATCGTCAACAAACATGTAGATGGAGTTGGAACCAAGTTTTGCCATGCAGTCGTGTGTACAGGCAGTAGAGTAGGGGGCTAAGTACGCAGCCTTGCGGGACCCCGGTATTGAGGACTATTGTGGAGGTGGTGTTGGTGTTCATTCTTACTGATTGTGGTCTGTTGGTCAGAAAATCGAGGATCCAGTTGCAGAGTGGAGAGCCAAGTCCTAGGTTTTGGAGCTTTGATATGAGCTTGGCTGGGATTATGGTGTTGAAGGCGGAGCTGTAGTCAATAAATAGGAGTCTGATGTAGGAGTCCTTGTTTTCGAGATGCTCTAGGGATGAGTGTAGGGCCAGGGAGATGGCGTCTGATGTGGACCGGTTGCGACGGTATGCGAATTGAAGTGGGTCAAGGCGTTCCGGGAGTATGGAGGTGATGCGCTTCATGATCAGCCTCTCGAAGCACTTCATTACAACTGACGTCAGGGCCACCGGGCGGTAGTCATTGAGGCCCATTGCCTGGTTCTTCTTTGGTACCGGTATGATGGTGGTCTTCTTAAAGCAGGTGGGGACCTCGGAGAGAAGTAGGGATAGGTTAAAGATGTCTGTGAATACCTCTGCCAGCTGGTATGCGCAGGCTCTGAGTGCACGACCAGGGATCCCGTCCGGGCCCATCGCCTTCCGTGGGTTCACTTTCAGGAAGGCCGATCTGACTTCGGAAGCTGTGATGGTGGGTATGGGTGAATTATGGGTTGCTGGGACACTCGACAGCGGATTGTTGGTTACCTGCTCGAACCGAACATAGAATGCATTAAGTTCATCGGGGAGGGGTGCACTGCTACCAGAGATACTGCTCGACTTCGCTTTGTAGCCCGTTATGTTGTTTAGTCCTTGCCACAACCGCCGAGAGTCTGTCTGTGACTCTAGCTTGGTTTGATATTCTCTCTTGGCATCTCGGATGGCTTTGCGGAGGTCGTATCTGGATTTCTTGTCTAGGACAGGGTCATCTGCCTTGAACGCCTCAGATCTGTCCTTCAGTAGGGAGTCAATCTCGAGGTTGAGCCATGGTTTCGGGTTGGGGAGCGTACGTACTGCTTTCTTTGGCACGCAGTCGTCCACACATTTGCTGATGAAGTCTGTGACGGTGGTGACATACTCATTTAAGTTAGTCGCTGAATTCTTAAATATGGACCAGTCCACTGTCTCCAAGCAGTCACGTAAGAGCTCTTCTGTCTCCTCGGACCAGCACTGCACAACCTTCTTAGCTGGATTCTCCCGCTTGAGTTTCTGCTTGTAAGCCGGGAGAAGGAGCACAGTCTTATGGTCTGATTTCCCAAAGTGCGGTCGGGGGATGGAACGGTAGGCACCCTTGATTTTTGAGTAGCAGTGGTCAAGAGTGTTGTCGCCCCTGGTGGTACAGGAAATGTGCTGTAGGGACTGGGATGTTAACTGTGTTCAAGACTGAGCGAGGCAGAGTTTAATCAGTGAGGGAGTCGAGGGTTATGTGGATAAGATGGGAAAGTGGAGTTGAGAATTATATCGGATCAAATCAGTCAGGATCCGATTGAATGGTGGAGCAGACTCGATGGGCCGAATGGCCCATTTCTGCACTCTGGTATCTGCCCTAATCATTTGAAGTTGAGTGTTTCAGTTTGGGTGATGTCAGCAGCAGTCCATTTGTTTGGAGTCACTCCGAGAAGTGAGTAGATGCCCCTGACACACATTCCTCCCACGTTCAAGCGAACAACGTGCCCACATCTCCCTCAGTTGGTGCGTCTGCTGGAGGCTGAATACCCAGAGACCTACTCTGAGGCCTGGGGTTGTAACCACCTTGTCGGGGTGAATAAACATATTGAACTTTGTCCGACATGGGACCCTGATTCACACTGCCACACACCTGCTGCTGATATTGGCTGTAATTCTAACCCTGGGCTGTTTTGTCTGAGAGCAAGTATTCCTCCTGTCACCGTCCAGAATTAGTCCTCCCTCTTCAAGCTACGGGCCTCCAGCATCAGCCCTTGGCCATTGCCAGAAGATCCAGTGTTGCTGCACCCTGGGTTATAGGACTGGGGCTGGAGAGATGTGGAGATAAAGCCTGAAGCCCAGTGAGAATCTTCTCTCTTCATATTGTGCAGTGAAACAGTAGCCATAGCAATGGGTCTGCACTTCAGTTGTCTTTACCACCACTTCCTCCGCACAGCTCCTATCTGTCTTGTGGTGAATTTAGGAAATTGTTATATATTATATATTTTTGCTGTCGTCATTTTGTTAAAAATCTCTGGGTTCAAATAATGGAGGCATTTCTACTAAAGGTGATTTACTACTAAAGGTGTAATTAAGGAGTCATAAAAGGCCAGGTAATCATTGATTTTTAACCATTTACTTGTTTACAGAGAGATGACTAATGGAACATTGTTTTGATTGCTGGAGGATCCCTAGGGTGCAGATAATTTGAGGGATTGTGTTTAGTCCCAGCTAAGCAGGTCACGGGACATCTTAATTGGGTACAGTTGATGTGATAAATGGGAGGAGTTAGGTCTGTCTGTAGTTTAGGCAGTTTGATACAGGATTGGAGTTGGACAAGGCAGAGGTTGCCACTGGGAGATCAGATTGGCAGTGGAAGTGTAGAGGTGATCACTGCTGACATGGCAGTGACTTGCAGAGGGGTGAGGGGCTGCAGAGATGAGATACATTTTAAAATTTACCAGAACAGTGCCAAAGAGACCCAGGTAATTTGCAAAGACTCAAGTGACAGTGCCATCCTTATTCCTTCATGGGGTGTGGCCGTCACCTTTTGCCCAGCCCTAATTGCCCTTCAGCTGCATGGTTTGCTCGGTTACGTGCGGCATATTTTCACTACCCACCGACAGCGCCCCACAGAGTCGCTAGAGGACTACCTGCGTGACCTAAAAGCTCTTGCTCGGGAATGTAACTTTCAGGCTGTAACTGCCTCCCAACATATGGAACTCGCTGTCCGTGATGTGTATGTTGCAAGGGTCCGGTCTAACTATGTGCGCCAGCGTCTCCTCGAAAAAGGGGCCCAGAACCTGGAGGACACGGTAACGCTAGCAACCTCGCTGGAGGTCGCTTTCCAAAGTTTGAACTCATTCCCCGCCGACCACGCGACCCCATCGTGGACCCCCGACTAGAGACTGCCCCAGGCCTGCGCCACGCGGCCACCCGTCCACTATGGAGCGCCATCGTGCCATTTCTGCGGTCAGCCCCAACACCCACGGCAGCACTGCCCGGCCCGCAACGCGACCTGCAGCAGCTGCGGGCGGAAAGGACATTTTGCTGAGGTATACTTGTCTAAATCTAAACCCTCAAACTCTACCGCTATCCAGAGCAATCGTTCCTCCAACTCGTATTGCAGCGTGTCTGCCGACTCCGCCTCCACACGACATGTACGACTCATGGGAGCCGCCATCTTGGCAACCCTCCCCCACGCGGCCGGCCATGTGCGAGTCATGGGTCCGCCATCTTGGGCGCCATCTTCCTCGCCCGCTACGTGCAATCAACGGGGGCCGCCATCTTGGCCATCAACCGATGTTCATATCGACGACTACGACCTCCGCGGACAGTCATCACGGGGTCACTCCAGCACCGCTGACCACGCCACCGACTACCCGCAACTCAACGCAGTCACTTTGGACCAGTCACGGCCAAAGCACCTCAGAAGCTCCATGATGTCCGTTCAGGTTAAACGGATACAGGACACCGTGCCTCTTCGACTCCGGGAGCACTGAGAGCTTCGTTCATCCAGACCTGGTAAGACGCTGTTCGCTCCCTATCTTCCCAGCACGGCAAACTATCTCCCTCGCCTCGGGCTCGCACTCGGTCCAAATACAAGGGCGCACTGTTGCGACATTAACGATACAGGGTGCCAGCTACTCTAACTTCCGAGTTGTACGTACTCCCAGACCTCTGCGCCCCCTCCTACTCGGGCTCAATTTTCAATCCAATCTAAGAAGCCTCACACTCAGCTTCGGCGGACCCCTACCCCCCTCTCACTATACGCAGCTTAGCAACACTAAAAATCGACCCCCCTCCACTCTTCGCTAATCTCACTGCTAACTTCAAACCCGTGGCCACTCGCAGCAGGCGGTACAGCCTGCAGGACAGGGCCACCCGCAGCAGGCGGTACAGCCTGCAGGACAGGGCCACCCGCAGCAGGCGGTACAGCCTGCAGGACAGGGCCACTCGCAGCAGGCGGTACAGCCTGCAGGACAGGGCCACCCGCAGCAGGCGGTACAGCCTGCAGGACAGGGCCACCCGCAGCAGGCGGTACAGCCTGCAGGACAGGGCCACTCGCAGCAGGCGGTACAGCCTGCAGGACAGGGCCACTCGCAGCAGGCGGTACAGCCTGCAGGACAGGGCCACCCGCAGCAGGCGGTACAGCCTGCAGGACAGGGCCACTCGCAGCAGGCGGTACAGCCTGCAGGACAGGGCCACTCGCAGCAGGCGGTACAGCCTGCAGGACAGGGCCACCCGCAGCAGGCGGTACAGCCTGCAGGACAGGGCCACTCGCAGCAGGCGGTACAGCCTGCAGGACAGGGCCACTCGCAGCAGGCGGTACAGCCTGCAGGACAGGGCCACTCGCAGCAGGCGGTACAGCCTGCAGGACAGGGCCACTCGCAGCAGGCGGTACAGCCTGCAGGACAGGGCCACCCGCAGCAGGAGGTACAGCCTGCAGGACAGGGCCACCCGCAGCAGGCGGTACAGCCTGCAGGACAGGGCCACTCACAGCAGGCGGTACAGGACAGGGCCACCCGCAGCAGGCGGTACAGTCTGCAGGACAGGGCCACTCGCAGCAGGAGGTACAGCCTGCAGGACAGGGCCACCCGCAGCAGGCGGTACAGCCTGCAGGACAGGGCCACTCGCAGCAGGCGGTACAGCCTGCAGGACAGGGCCACTCGCAGCAGGCGGTACAGCCTGCAGGACAGGGCCACTCGCAGCAGGCGGTACAGCCTGCAGGACAGGGCCACCCGCAGCAGGCGGTACAGCCTGCAGGACAGGGCCACCCGCAGCAGGCGGTACAGGACAGGGCCACTCGCAGCAGGCGGTACAGCCTGCAGGACAGGGCCACTCGCAGCAGGCGGTACAGCCTGCAGGACAGGGCCACCCGCAGCAGGCGGTATAGCCTGCAGGACAGGGCCACCCGCAGCAGGCGGTACAGCCTGCAGGACAGGGCCACCCGCAGCAGGCGGTACAGCCTGCAGGACAGGGCCACTCGCAGCAGGCGGTACAGCCTGTAGGACAGGGCCACTCGCAGCAGGCGGTACAGCCTGCAGGACAGGGCCACCCGCAGCAGGCGGTATAGCCTGCAGGACAGGGCCACCCGCAGCAGGCGGTACAGCCTGCAGGACAGGGTATTTATTAGAGCCGAAGTCCAGCGGCTCCAACGTGAGGGAGTCATAGAGGCCAGTAATAGCCCCTGGAGAGCTCAGGTGGTGGTCGTCAAGACCGGGAGAAAGTTCCGGATGGTGGTTGATTACAGCCAAACCATTAACCGGTTCACGTACCACGATGCGTACCCCCTCCCCCGGATTGCAGATATGGTTAATCAGATCGGCAGTACCGCATCTTTTCCACAGTGGATCTGAAGTCTGCATACCACCAGCTCCCAATCCGCCCGGAGGACCGCCACTACACAGCGTTCGAGGCCGATGGCTGCCTCTTCCACTTCCTCTGTGTTCCCTTTGGCATCATGAATGGGGTCTCAGTGTTAAACGAGCAATGGACCGAATGGTGGACCAGTACGAGCTGCGGGCCACGTTTCCGTACTTGGATAAAGTCACCATCTGCGGCTATGACCAGCAGGACCACGATGCCAACCTCAATCGATTTCTCGACGGCCCAGAAACTCAACCTCACTTACAACAAGGAGAAATGCGTTTTCCGCAGGACCAGGCTAGCCATCCTCGGCTACGTCGTGGAAAACGGAGTCCTGGGCCCAGACCCGGCCCCCTCTTACAACTCCCTCTCCCTCATTGCCCCAGGGCCCTCAAGAGGGCCCTCCTATTATGCCCAGTGGGTCCCCCAGTATGCGGACAAAGCCCTCCCACTATAGAACATAGAACATAGAACAGTACAGCACAGAACAGGCCCTTCGGCCCTCGATGTTGTGCCGAACAATGATCACCCTACTTAAACCCACGTAACCCGTATACCCAATCCCCCCATTAACCTTACACTACGGGCAATTTAGCATGGCCAATCCACCTAACCCGCACATCTTTGGACTGTGGGAGGAAACCGGAGCACCCGGAGGAAACCCACGCACACACAGGGAGGACGTGCAGACTCCACACAGACAGTGACCCAGCCGGGAATCGAACCTGGGACCCTGGAGCTGTGAAGCATTGATGCTAACCACCATGCTACCGTGAGGCCCCAAATTTAAGGCCCCTATTTAAGGCCACACTTTTCCCCCTGTCGGCTGAGGCACGCCAGACCTTCAGCTGCATCAAGGAGGACATCGCCAAAGCCGCCATGTGGCCGGTGGATGAATCCGTCCCCTTTCAGGTGGAGAGCGATGCCTCAGAGGTCGCTCTCACTGCCACTCTGAATCAGGCAGGGAGACCAGTGGCCTTCTTCTCCCGAACTCTCTCCGCTTCGGAACTTCGACCCTCCTCAGTCAAAAAAGAAGCTCAAGCCATTGTGGAAGCACAATGGAGGCACTGGAGGCACTGCCTCGCAGGTAGGAGGTTTACCCTCATCACCGACCTGAGATTGGTTACCTTCATGTTCGACAACTCGCAACAGGGCAAAATAAAAAACAATAAAATCCTGAGGTGGAGGATCAAACTCTCCATCTATAATTATGATATCATATATCGACCGGGGAAGCTCAACGAGCCCCCAGATGCCCTGTCCCGCGACACATGCGCCAGCGCACAAGACGACCGATTACAGGCTATCCATAATGACCTCTGCCACCCAGGGGTCACCCGGCTCGCCCACTACATCAAAGCCCGAAATCTGCCTTTCTCCAACGAGAAGGTCAAAGCTGTCACCAGGGATTGCCCGATCTGCGCGGAGTGCAAACCGCACTTCTATACACCAGACAGGGCCCACCTGGTAAAGGCTTCCCGGCCCTTTGAACGACTGAGCATCGATTTCAAAGGGCCCCTTCCCTCAACCAATCAAAATGTGTACTTCCTCAACATCATAGACAAATTCTCCCGTTTTCCGTTTGCCATCCCGTGCCCCGACATGACCTCCCACACAGTCATCAGGGCCCTGCACAGTGTCTTCACCCTGTTCGGTTTCCCCAGCTACGTACACAGCGACCGGGGTTCGTCCTTTATGAGCGACGAGCTGCGTCAGTACCTGCTCGACAAGGGAATTGCCTCGAGCAGGACTACCAGCTATAACCCCAGGGGGAACGGGCAGGTGGAGAGGGAGAATGCGACGGTCTGGAAGACCGTCCTACTGACCCTCCGGTCCAGGAATCTCCCGACCTCCCGACCCTCCGCTCCAGGAATCTCCCGCCCTCCCACTGGCAGGAGGTCCTCCCCGACGCGCTCCATGCTATTAGATCCCTCCTGTGTACAGCCACTAATCAGACTCCTCACGAGCGATTATTTGTTTTCCCTAGGGGCACTACCACGGGGGCTTCGCTCCCATCTTGGTTGAGGACACCGGGCCCAGTTCTCCTCCAGAAGCAGATCTGGATGCATAAAACAGACCCGCTGGCAGAGAGGGTCCGACTGCTACATTCAAACCCCCACTACGCCTTTATCGAGCACCCCAACAGCCGTCAGGACACCGTTACCCTCCGGGACCTGGCGCCTGCAGGATCCACTACCACCATCACCACCACCGCCGAGGTACCCCTCACACCCCACCCGACCCCCCACGCCCTGCGCCCCCGTGCCTACAGGTTTCCTGCGCCCCCCCTTCGCCCGTCACACCGGTCAGGAACGAAGCTCTGAACGAACCGCCCCCGGAGTCCACCCTCAGATCCACACCGACCGTCAGCACCCAGCACCCAGCCACCCTCAGATCCACAGCCACCCTCAGATCCACACCGCCCGTCAGCACCCAGCCACCCTCAGATCCACAGCCACCCTCAGATCCCCACCGCCCGTCAGCACCCAGCCACCCTCAGATCCCCACCGCCCGTCAGCACCCAGCCACCCTCAGATCCACACCGTCAGCACCCAGCCACCCTCAGATCCCCACCGCCCGTCAGCACCCAGCCACCCTCAGATCCACACCGTCAGCACCCAGCCACCCTCAGATCCCCACCGCCCGTCAGCACCCAGCCACCCTCAGATCCACACCGTCCGTCAGCACCCAGCCACCCTCACATCCCCACCGCCCGTCAGCACCCAGCCACCCTCAGATCCACACCCCCCGTCAGCACCCAGCCACCCTCAGATCCCCACCGCCCGTCAGCACCCAGCCACCCTCAGATCCACACCGCCCGTCAGCACCCAGCCACCCTCAGATCCCCATCCACACCGCCCGTCAGCACCCAGCCACCCTCAGATCCCCATCCACACCGCCCGTCAGCACCCAGCCACCCTCAGATCCCCACCGTCCGTCAGCACCCAGCCACCCTCAGATCCACACCGCCCGTCAGCACCCAGCACCCAGCCACCCTCAGATCCCCACCGCCCGTCACCACCCAGCCACCCTCAGATCCCCACCGTCCGTCAGCACCCAGCACCCAGCCACCCTCAGATCCCCACCGCCCGTCAGCACCCAGCCACCCTCAGATCCCCATCCACACCGCCCGTCAGCACCCAGCCACCCTCAGATCCCCATCCCCACCGTCCGTCAGCACCCAGCCACCCTCAGATCCCCACCGCCCGTCAGCACCCAGCCACCCTCAGATCCCCACCGCCCGTCAGCACCCAGCCACCCTCAGATCCCCACCGCCCGTCAGCACCCAGCCACCCTCAGATCCACACCGTCAGCACCCAGCCACCCTCAGATCCCCATCCCCACCGCCCGTCAGCACCCAGCCACCCTCAGTTCCCCACCGCCCGTCAGCACCCAGCCACCCTCAGATCCCCACCGCCCGTCAGCACCCAGCCACCCTCAGATCCCCACCGCCCGTCAGCACCCAGCACCCAGCCACCCTCAGATCCCCACCGCCCGTCAGCACCCAGCCACCCTCAGATCCCCACCGCCCATCAGCACCCAGCCACCCTCAGATCCCCACCGCCCGTCAGCACCCAGCCACCCTCAGATCCCCACCGCCCGTCAGCACCCAGCACCCAGCCACCCTCAGATCCCCACCGCCCGTCAGCACCCAGCCACCCTCAGATCCCCACCGCCCGTCAGCACCCAGCCACCCTCAGATCCCCACCGCCCGTCAGCACCCAGCCACCCTCAGATCCCCACCGCCCGTCAGCACCCAGCCACCCTCAGATCCCCACCGCCCGTCACCACCCAGCCACCCTCAGATCCCCATCCCCACCGCCCGTCAGCACCCAGCCACCCTCAGATCCACACCGCCCGTCACCACCCAGCCACCCTCAGATCCCCACCGCCCGTCAGCACCCAGCCACCCTCAGATCCACACCGCCCGTCAGCACCCAGCCACCCTCAGATCCCCACCGTCCGTCAGCACCCAGCCACCCTCAGATCCCCACCACCCGTCAGCACCCAGCACCCTCAGATCCACACCGTCCGTCAGCACCCAGCCACCCTCAGACCCACACCGTCAGCACCCAGCCACCCTCAGACCCACACCGTCAGCACCCAGCCACCCTCAGATCCACACCGCCCGTCAGCACCCAGCCACCCTCAGATCCCCACCACCCGTCAGCACCCAGCCACCCTCAGATCCACACCGCCCGTCAGCACCCAGCCACCCTCAGATCCACACCGCCCGTCAGCACCCAGCCACCCTCAGATCCCCACCGCCCGTCAGCACCCAGCCACCCTCAGATCCCCATCCACACCGCCCGTCAGCACCCAGCACCCAGCCACCCTCAGATCCCCACCGCCCGTCAGCACCCAGCCACCCTCAGATCCCCACCGTCAGCACCCAGCCATCCGAAGTGGCTGCAACCCCAGTGCTCCGCCGATCCCAGCGGACGACTCGGCCACCGGACCGGCTCAATCTGTAAACCCGTTACCCTCGCTGGACTTGACTTTTTTACAGGGGGTGAACGTGGTGAATGTATAATGCTATAATTCACACTGTGTATCACTGTGTCCCTGTGGGCTCCATCTGTGAGCCGTTGCGTGGCTCTGCCCACGGGGGGAGATGAGGAGCTTGTACAGGGCTCCACCCTTGGCTCCGCCCATGGCTCCGCCCATGGCCCCTCCCACTACCGGAAGTATAAAGTGCTGCGGTCTTGTGAGTCTGCCCTCAGTTCTTCTGGTCGCAGGCAGGCTCAATTGCAAGTCGATTAAAGCCACAGTTTACTTCCACTCGTGTCTTGAGTGAATTGATGGTCGCATTTGGCTGTCTGTCTGTCTGATAGTCTGCTACCTCTCTTTCTGTTTATCCTTCTGTCTGTATCTCTGTTTGGCTGTCTTTCTATCTGTCTATCTCTTTGCCCGTCTATCTGTCTGTCTGCGTGGTTGCCTCTCTGACTGTCTGTCTATCCCCCAGTCTGTTTTTCAATCTGTCTGTTTGACTGTTTGTCTGATTGCTGTTTGCCTATTTGGCTGTCTTGTCTGTTTGGCTGTCTGGCTGTCTATCTCTCTGTCTATCCCTCTGCCTGTCTATCCCTCTGCCTGTCTATCCCACTGCCTGTCTATCCCACTGCCTGTCTATCCCACTGCCTGTCTATCCCTCTGCCTGTCTATCCCTCTGCCTGTCTATCCCTCTGCCTGTCTATCCCTCTGTCTATCCCTCTGCCTGTCTATCCCACTGCCTGTCTATCTCTCTGTCTATCCCTCTGCCTGTCTATCCCACTGCCTGTCTATCCCACTGCCTGTCTATCCCTCTGCCTGTCTATCCCTCTGCCTGTCTATCCCTCTGCCTGTCTATCCCTCTGTCTATCCCTCTGCCTGTCTATCCCTCTGTCTGTCTATCTCTCTGCCTGTCTATCCCTCTGCCTGTCTATCCCTCTGCCTGTCTATCCCTATGTCTATCCCTCTGCCTGTCTATCCCACTGCCTGTCTATCCCACTGCCTGTCTATCTCTCTGCCTGTCTATCCCTCTGCCTGTCTATCCCTCTGCCTGTCTATCCCACTGCCTGTCTATCCCTCTGCCTGTCTATCCCACTGCCTGTCTATCCCTCTGCCTGTCTATCCCTCTGCCTGTCTATCCCTCTGCCTGTCTATCTCTCTGTCTATCCCTCTGCCTGTCTATCCTTCTGTCTATCCCTCTACCTGTCTATCCCACTGCCTGTCTATCTCTCTGCCTGTCTATCCCTCTGCCTGTCTATCCCTCTGCCTGTCTATCCCTCTGCCTGTCTATCCCTCTGCCTGTCTATCCCTCTGCCTGTCTATCCCTCTGTCTATCCCTCTGCCTGTCTATCCCACTGCCTGTCTATCTCTCTGTCTATCCCTCTGCCTGTCTATCCCTCTGCCTGTCTATCCCACTGCCTGTCTATCCCACTGCCTGTCTATCCCTCTGCCTGTCTATCCCTCTGCCTGTCTATCCCTCTGCCTGTCTATCCCTCTGTCTATCCCTCTGCCTGTCTATCCCTCTGCCTGTCTATCCCTCTGCCTGTCTATCCCTCTGCCTGTCTATCCCTCTGCCTGTCTATCCCTCTGTCTATCCCACTGCCTGTCTATCCCACTGCCTGTCTATCTCTCTGCCTGTCTATCCCTCTGCCTGTCTATCCCTCTGCCTGTCTATCCCACTGCCTGTCTATCCCTCTGCCTGTCTATCCCACTGCCTGTCTATC